>NW_016107390.1:5766896-5809975 GCF_001604975.1 Cebus imitator
TCTCTCTCTGTTGCCCAGGCTGGAGTGCAGTGGTGCAATCTCGGCTTACTGCAATCTCCGCCTCCTGGGTTCAAGTGATTCTCCTGCCTCAGCTTCCTGAGTAGCTGGGATTACAGGTGCCTGATACCATGCCCAGTTAATTTTTGTATTTTTAGTAGAGATGGGGTTTCACCATGTAGGTCAGGCTGGTGTCGAACTCCTGACCTTGTGATCTACTCTCCTCAGCATCCCTAAGTGCTGGGATTACAGGTGTGAGCCACCACACCCAGCCAGACCTCTTTCCTTTACAAATTACTCAGTCTCAGATAGTACCTTTATAGCAGTGTGAAAATGGACTAATATCCCATGGTTCTTTGAATATAGAAGGCTCCCAATAAATATTTGAATATCTCTAAGGGACAAACACCGGATTGACAATAACCACTTCGCAGAGTCACACAGAATAGAAATGTATTGATTTTGGGAAGTTCATTCTGAATTTTTCTCTGATATCCCTGAAATGATAGCTTTTAAAAAGAAACAATTTCTGACGATTTCTTCAAAACATTAAAAAAAAAAAAACCTTTTGATAGAGTCCCCTATCAAAAGACGCACCAGAATTACCACATGCTTCATCTCAGACTTTTTTCCTGTTCCATGAACTAATGAGCTTGATGCAAGGAGAGAAGCAGAGTAATCAGCTAGAAGGCAAAGGGGTGACTCTTTTCAGGGGGCGTGTGCTACACGATTGGGGTTGGTTACTGAATGGAATGCAATACTGCAGACAGGAAGCATCCCAGGGGAACTGTGTGACAGCTGAAGAAGCAGGGCTACTGAGTAAGCAGTGTTCCTCAATATTTTATCCCTGTGATGGTGGGGTAGTTGGTGGAGAATGAGGTCAGGAAACAAGGAATAAGACATTTCCCTTTTCTCCTTTATGATAGAAGAGGTAAGAAATTTCAGAATGCCTCAGGTAAGGCATCTTTTAAAAGTGGCCCTAACTCTGTATTATTGATCCATATTGTGCCCATTCCCAAGAGGCAAGGGAGGGTGCAATAGAAAATTCTAGATCAGAGGTTGGTCAACTTTTTCCGTAAAGAATAAGATAACAAATATTGTACGTTTTGCCATAAAGTCTCTGTTGTCACAACTACTCAACTCTTCCACTGTAGGATGAAAACAATCATAGATAAGTAAGTATGGTTGTGTTTTCCCTACAACTCTATTCATCAGCAATGAAATTTAAATTTCATATCAATTTTATGGGTCATAAGATATTATCATTTTTTGAAAATTTTTGTTTTAGTCATTTAAAAATGTAAAAACCATTCTTAGTTTGTAGATGTTATAAAAACAGGTGACTTGTTGGAGAACAGCCTGACCAACATGGAGAAACCCTATCTCTACTAAAAATACAAAATTAGCTGGGCACGGCAGTGCCTGCCTGTAATCCCAGCTACTTGGGAGGCTGAGGCAGGAGAATCGCGTGAACCCGGGAGGCGGAGATTGTGGTAAGCCAAGATCGCACCATTGCGCTCTAGCTTGGGCAATAGGAGCGAAACTCTGAAACTCCGTCTCAAACGAAAACAAAAACAAAAACAGATCAAAAACAAAACAGGTAACTCATTGGATCTGGCATTGTGCTATTGTTTGCTAACCCCTGCTCTAGACGCAGGAACAGGAAACTGAAACCAGAGCATAAACTAGTCCATAATAGCTCCATCTCTTCTCCTTTGAATTCAAGTTCTTTTATTTTCTTTACATCTTTCAGTATCCTTCTTAGGGGAACAAAAAAAGGAATCAACATTTATTGAGTACTTTGTGTCGGGAATTAAACAAGGTACTTTACATGAGTTAACTTAAGTAATTTTTGTAAGGCTATCATGCAGGTATATTCATTACCATTTAACGATGGGGAAAGTGAGGCTAAGAAGAACTAATGGTAAAGTGTTCAATGGTCACAGAGCTAGTGAGTGCTGAAGCCAGTTCTGTTTGTCTTCACAGTAGCAACCTTACCAAGGGGGGCTATACTCTTTCCAATTTAATAATCTGCCTCTGAGGTGGGTAACTGATAAAAAGTAATGCTGAGTAGCTAGTTGCATATCTCTTGCAAACTGTCAAGCTATCAAAGGGTTAAAGGCTTGGCTTATGTCTTGCAACAGGCAACATGCTTTACATGGCATAATTAATTGCAGATGTTTATTTTCTTGCTAGTACAGAACTCCATTTGTGAAATTACCATACAAAATTATAAACAAAATGGTAATCACTTCTGAAATGGAAATTTTTTTGAGAAGACTTTTTTCCTGCCTTTTTGGGAGCTATTGGCTCCCATTTTAACAGCTGGCCAATTATGTATTTGTATAAATGCAGCTTCGTCTGGCTCAACTTAAGAGTCATTATAGGAAATTGCAGAAATAGGAATATGTTGAGTCCAGGGATGGAGTAGACCCAACTCTCCGTCTACTGAGATGACTCTCCAGTGGCAGTGGCTGCTCAGGAAAACATGTCACACTACCTCACTTGAGAAACCTCTCCAGCTTCTAGATTTAGGAGCATGGTGCAAGTGAGGAAGTAGTTGAAAAGCTCATCTAGAGTTTGACAGAATAGATCAATGAGCACTGTTTGCTGAGGTTGTTACTACTCAACTGACTTCCTGACTTCCTCTCAGACAAATATGTTACCAATCAAATTCCGGGAGAGGAGGTAAATACCAGGAAGCCAGAAGTGGGCTCAAAGACAAACTCCTGACAATTGCAAAGTGGATGTGGTTCAGGGCAAAGATCAGATTGCACTAGTTAATCAGAAAAGTAAAATCTTCCAGATAATCTAAGTGTTCACAATTGCTAAGTACCAAACCTGTGGGACATTACAGAGAGTAGGAATTTAAATCCCCTACAATACCTACATAACTTACAAATATCTACAAATATACATTTTGAAGGAAATGTATAAACACAAAAAAAGATCCTTTAAATCCAAAGAATCACTGTGTGTGTGTGTGTGTGTGTGTGTGCGTGTAAATGAAATGGAGTGAATTAAGCGAAAGAGATTGTGAAAATGTGCCTAAGTCAACTCTGTTCTTGAGGTTACTCCCCCAAAAGGTATTATATTTGATTAGAATCATGCTAGTTGAAGGGCATAATTTTCTTGACAAAAAGAAGAAGGTGTTCAATCTTTATATAAAAAAGATTACTACCTCATTTAAATCCTAACACAAAAATTCACAACCTGATTGACAGATCCTAATGCTTGAACAAAGGGAATGTTGGCATCATCATAACTGGTTTCCAGAGGAAAATATGGGTGCGTTTCCTTTTCTCTGGTGTTGGAGTATTTATTATTGTCATGGATTTGACAGCACACGGAAATCAAAGTTTTCTTTAGAAGTCCATTCTTCAGGAAAGAGCTTACATGACTGTAAGCAAATAATAATACTTTCAATTTGTACAACATTTTACAGTTTCCAAAGACCTTCACCCAACTCAGCTTATTCGACCATCACAAAAATCCTGTGAGATAAGAAAGTTGTTGCTATTTCCATTCGTAAAGGTTACTGAGGTTCGAATAACTTCAGTAACATTCCCAAGACCACATGGACAACAAAGAAGTGGCAAAGGTTACATTAGAATTCCTTTGCTCCCTTGAAAGCTTATCTCTTCACTTACATTCTATTATAGTAAATAGTGCCACGTAAACTGTCCTTCCAGCCAGAAGCCTGACAGTCACCTGTTCTCAAACATTCTGCCTCTAGATATTTGTATGATTTGATCTTCACTGCATTCAGATTTCTGCTCAAATGTTGTCTCTTCAGAGCAGTCTCTCCTGACCATCCTATCAAATATGCTGCCTCCCCTCACTGTCTGTCCTCTCACTTCAATTTGTACTATTTATTTAATTGCTGATTCTTGGTTTATTTCACTAGAAGAGGAGCTCCATGGGAGCTGTTAGTCTCTTTTGCTACCATTATATTATATCACTACTTGGAACCGTTTTGGTCCAAAATAGGTATGCAATAAATATGTTGAGGATAAAAAATGAAACAGATTCCTCTGTCTCCTTTATTCTTCTCATCCAGTAGGCCACCAATTCTTGTACGTTATGCAAGAATATCTGTTCTCTCTCTGTCCCTACTTCCACTGGTTAAGCCCAAACGCTGCTCATTTCTCTTCTAAAGTAGTATTGTCATATCTTCCTCAGTTGGTCTCCCTTCTTTGAGCTTACCCTTCCCTAGTCCATTCTCCATCCTGCCGTTAGGGTGATCTGTCAAAAACACATATTTTTTCACTCTTTGTTTAAAGCATTCAATGGCTTCCTGTAGCTTTCAGGTTAAAATTCCAACTCTTTGGCATGGTAGGCAGGTCTTTTCATGTTTGGATTATCTAGGCTCATCTCTGCCAACTCTTCTCTCACTCAGTTCTCCAATTATATTGAACCATTTGCGAGTTTGAGAACTCACCATCTTCTTTTTCTCTTCTATATCTCCGTGAACACCACTTCTGTACTGTGTCTGTTTATCCACTCTGCTACCTCTCAGTTGTTTTGCCTAATTTTTACCAGTTCTTCAAAACTCAGCATTTGTGACATCTTTAGGAAGCCTTCCTCAATTCCCCCCACCCCTGCAATCCTATCCTAAGATGTTCTAAGCACTCTCTTCATACCCCTCTCTTACATCTGTATCACGGCAGTTATCACCCCCTGTGGGAATTCATTCATTTTCTCCTTCATTACACATGAGGGCGAGAACCTAGTCTTACTCATCTTTAAATTCCTAGTACCTAGCACAGTGTCTTAAACATGGTAACTCATCAATAAGTATTTGCTAAATAAATATATATTCAGACATCCACTGTAGACTTTCTTCTGGAATCATCTTTGCAGTTTTGTCCACATAATAGAGTAATCAGAAAGAGAATGTTGGATATATTAGTAATCCTCACCAATCTTAGTGTCTTATAAAGACACATCTTTCAACATAATTAAAATGCCATAAATAAAGATTGAGGCGTGTGATATGGTTTGGCTGTGTCACCACCCAAATCTCATCTTGAATTGTAGCTCCCATAATCCCCGCATGTCATGGGATGGACCCTGTGGGAGATAATTGAATCATGGTGGCGGTTACCCCCATGCTGTTCATGGGACAGTGAGTGAGACCTCATGAGATATGATGGTTTTATAAGGGGCTTTTCGCCTGCTTTGCTCATTCTTCTCCTTCCTGCCACCATGTGAAGTTGGATGTGTTTGCTGTCACCACCCCCCCACCATAATTGTAAGTTTTCTGAGCCCTCTGCAGTCCTGCAGAACTGTGAGTCAATTAAACCTCTTTACTTTATAAATTACCCAGTCTTGGGTATGTCCTTATAGCAGCAGGAGAATGAACTAATACCGCATAAAAAGGGTATTTAATCCGTCTTTGAAAAAAGGTGCTGGAGAATGGTCAGGAAAATTCCCTAAAGTAGGTACCACCTGATCCTTAAAGATTCCTGGAGGTTGGGGGACAGAAAGAAGAGGAAGAATGGGGAGGGTATTTCAGGCTCAAAATGTGTACCAACTCCCAGCATGGGGGTTTGAAGGAAGCAGCAAGCAGTTCAGATATGCAGGAAGCTAAGTACAAGGCAGTGAAGGGCTCTGAAGGGGATGAGGTGAGGGGCATGAGGGCAACCAGATCATCAAGTGCTGTGGGGAGGGGACAGAGAATTGTGAAAAGTATTGAGATGTTTGGATGTCATCTTCAGGAGAATACTCTGGAAGATTAATGAACAATAGTTTTGACAGGGACAATACTGAGACAAGAGGGCAGTTGGAGACAAGGGCCCGGAGAGTGAAAGGAATAGACATAAAGAAGATAGGACAGATTTCATGAGTGGTTATGAGGCAATATAGACAAATTTGGTGATTATTGGTTTGTGGGGATCAAGGAAGAGGAAAGACTCATGTGAGGTTGACAGGTTTCCAGCTGGAATGATGGATGGATCATAGTGCCACCAAGCAAAATACAAAATACTATAGAAGGTATAATTTTAGAGTGGGGGAAGTTAAGCTCAGATATGATCATATGAGTCTGAAGGACTATGAGATATCCAAGTGAAACTGTTGAGCAAGAATAAGTCCCAAATTCAAGATAGCTTGGGTTTCATCAGTACATAGGTATCAGTGTATTGAAGAATACAAATATCATCCAAGAAGAGGACGGAACATAAGAAGAAAAGTTGGCTAAAGACAGGATGATAGAGAATGCCACTATTAAGAAAAGGCGTGAAAAGAAGAATCACAAGAAAAAGAACCGACAGTAAATTAGACATTCTTAGTCACAGGATGAGATAGGAGGTCAGCACAAGATACAGGTCCCAAAGACCTTGCTCATAAAACAGTTGCACTAAAGAAGCCAGCCAAAACCCACCAAAATCAAGATGGCAATACAAGTGATCTCTGGTCATCTTCACTGCTCGTTATACGCTAATTATAATGTAGTAGCAGGCTAAGAGACACTCCCACCAGCACCATGACAGTTCGCAACGCCAGGACAACGTGAGGAAGTTACCCTATACGGTCTAAAAAAGGGAGAAGCCCTCAGTTCCAGGAATTGCCCACCCCTCTCCCAGAAAACTCAGGAATAATCCACCCTTGTGTAGCACATAATCAAGGAGTAACTATAAGTGTATTCAGTCAAGCGGCCCATGTTGCTGCTTGGTCTATGGAGTAGCCATTCTTTTATTCCTTTACTTTCTTAATAAACTTGCTTTCATTTTACTCTGTGGACTCGCCCCAAATTTTTCCTTGCATGAGGTCCAAGAGAATTTTCTTGGGATCCCTTTCCAATAACAAAGATATCTGAGGCTTCAGTGAGGTCATTGAGTAGCTGTAGCGGGAGTTAGAGGGTTCAAGAGCTGATAAGAAAAAGAGGAGGTCAGGGAGACACTTTCCCTGAAGAGAACTTTTTCTGAAAGAAAAAATTCCAAATTCCAGGTGCTGTAAGTTAGGGTCTATCAATCTTATTCAGACTAGTGCCTTTTTTTTTTTTTTTTTTTATACAGGGTCTCATTCCATTCCTCAGGCTGGAGTGCATTCGTGTGATCATCATTCACTTCAGCCTTGACTTCCCAGGCTAAAATGATCCTCCCATCTCAGCCTCCCAAGTAGCTGTGACCACAGGCACATGCCACCACACCTGGCTAATTTTTCAATTATTTGTAGTGACAGGATCTCCCTATGCTGCCCAGGCTGGTCATGAACTCCAGGGCTCAAGTGATTCTCCCACCTTGGCCTCCCAAAGTGTTGGGATTACAGGCATGGGCCATCATGCCTGGTCTCAGACCTTGATTTCTATTTTGTAATCTTAAATATGGCTTAAATATATTTGTCATGGCTTAAATATACTGGTATTGTCCATAGTGCTTAATTCACAGTGACGTAATAAGTATTTGTTGGATAACAGGTATATTTCTGAACTAAAAGCTATGTATGACCTGGGTAAGTTTCTGGCTGCTATAAGGGGCAATTAGATGCACCAGTGTAAAGACACTCTTTAAGAAGGTAGAAATAAGCCACTTTATCCCTCCCAGTGCAGACTCGATATGATTATTGTGGCTGCTATCACATTTCTTGTTAATGAAGTTTCTGCCAAGGTTATTCTTATAGTCCTCTAAATAAGATTTCTTGTTCTTATCTCTTTGAGCTTGCTGGGGACTATCATGTATCACTCCCTTTTCTTAACTTCAACTATGCCTATAATTCTAAACCATTCAACTGGTCTTTCACATATCCTGCTTTGCACTGATAATTATCATCCCATGCAATGGTGTGCTGGTAAATACGTAACATTCAGCTGGAGCCAGGGAAAGCAGGATTGGTAGATTGATTTTTAGAGTTTGCTGTTGTCCATGCTATAAATATGGTAGCATGGCTGATTTCAGATTACCAGTGTGACATCTCTGAACATGGAGTTAGTAAAAAACATATAGTTGTACACCATTGTACTGTGTAGTATTTTCTGAGGATATTTAAAAAAAAACCTCAAGAACACAGACAATGGTAAATTGTAATAAATAAAACAGAAGTGATGTATTTTGAGTATGTATTGCCTTTGTTTTTAATATAATTGAATTACTAGCTTATATAATTCAATTTTGAATGATGATAGTGATTGTTTGTTTGCTTGTTTTTGGCTTAGGTTTGACGTCCCAAGATGACAATGTTTAACAGCAGGATTGCCTAATTCCTGAAATTTTAACAATCAACTCTCATAAGCTGATGTGAATGGCTCCAACATACCACTTACTTTATGTCTGTATTTTTTATCTTACCACTTAAATTCTAAGCATGTAGAGGCAGGGGTCATGGCTTAAATATATTTGTATTGTCCATAGTGTTTAACACATAGTGACTTACTAAATATTTGTTGGATAACGGATATATTTCTGTACTAAAAGCTATATATGGCCTGTGTAAGTTTATGGTTGCTACATTAGTTGCTATAATTATCCTGGTAAATGTGCTGCAAATATTTGCCCTGGTAAAATCGAGGCTATAGATGCGTGTATCTTGGAAATAAACATGTTTTCTCCGGATGTTGAAGTTGAATATATCTTCTATAGGACTCCAAGGGCATATTAATTTGCATATGTTTTCACATTGTTTCTTTATGGTTATGAATGTATCCTGAATTGCCAGCAGAGTATACAATCAAATTGGATATAAACTTGCATCTATTTCTTAATTAAATATTTCAGAAATGCACTCCTTTAAAATGCAAGAGTATAATCAATAGCAGTTAATTATATTACAAAAACTAAATGAAACTATGCAATTAATTATGCCATATAAATGATATTTGTGGACTCCAACCTGGTGTCAAGAAATGAAATTGTTTTTAATGTGCTGTGAAGGGTTTTTAATTTGTCTCTCAGGCAATATGTTATACCAAAATAAATATTCGTCCTTTCTAAATGAGTGAAAAAAATCTCTCTCATGAAGCCTACAATTCTCAAGAAAATCACATCTTAGAAGAAATTATATCTTAGAGATGTGATATTCTGTTCTTCCATTACATTTCTAATTCTGTTATTTCATTGCTTAAATTAAAAACATCAGAATTTAAAGGAATTCTATCTCTGTATATGCAGAGGCTATTTTTTGTGTCTCTTTTTTTGTGTGTGTGAATTTCATTTAAACAGCTCAAGAGTACCTAAAGGACATCATGCATTTTGTTAGGGGGACAGGCTACTCACCATTTTTCCTAATACTACTTTTAGTTGTACCCTAAATGTAAAGGTGGGGAAAGAGACCAAGTTCTGTAGCAAACATTCAATCTCATTTCAACTCCCCCATTTCTTAGATTAAAAGGCTGAAATTCAGAAAAACTTAGGGTCTTGAAAATAAATTTTAAGAATGGAATTAAACCACCAGAGAAGGGTTATATGTTTTAACCAATCATTTTTTTAGAGGTTTATGCTCATTTTTAAAGCAAAATCTGAATAACATGACTGTTGTTGTTGCTTGTTGCAACAAGTCAGATTCTTGTTTGTAACTCAGCACATTTTAAAAATAGATTTTATTTTTCAGAACAGTTTTAGATTCACAGCAGAACTGAGGGGAAGGCACAGAGGTTTCCCATATACTCTCTGTCCTCCACACATGAACAGTCTTGGAGCCAGGAGTTTGAGACCAGCCTGCATAACGTAGTAAGATCTCATTTAGCTGAGCACGGTGACATGTGCCTGTAATACTAGCTAGTTGGGAGACCAAGACAGTTTATCAGGTATCAGTTTTTGTCTCTAGGATCCCTTGAGCCTAGGAATTGAAGGCTGCAGAGAGCTATGATCATATGATCACACTCCAGCCTGAGCAATAAAGTGAGGCCCTGTCTCTAAAAAGTAATAATAATAATAACAATAATAATAATAATAGAGTGAGTTAGAAAGTATTACCTCTGTTTCCATCCTCTGAAAAAGATTGTAGACCATTGGTTTTGTTTCTTTGTTAAAAGTTTGATAGAATTCACCAGTGAACCCATCTGAGCCTGGTGCTTTCTCTTTTGGAAGGATATTAATTATTGATTCAATTTCTTTAATAGATACAGGCCTTTTCAGATTGTCTATTTCTTCATGTGTGAATTTGGTGTATTATAACTTTCATGGAATTGGTCCATTTCATCTACATTATCAACTTTGTAGGCATACAATTGTTCATAATCCTTTATTGTCCTTTTAATGTCCCTGAGATCTGTAGTTACATTCCCTCTTTCATTTCTGGCATTAGTGATTTGTGCCTTTTCTCTTTTTTTCTTTGTTAACCTGGCTAGGGGCTTATCAATTGTAGTGATCTTTTCAAAGAACTAGCATTTAGTTTCATTGATTTTTCTCTACTGATTATTTTTAAAATTTTTATTGATTTCTGATCTATTTATTATTTTTTTTTCTGCTTACTTTGGGTTTTTAAATTTTATTTTATTTTACTTTTTTTCTTATCTTTCCCAATGAACATTGAATTTAATTTCCTCTTTTTTTAGTTTCTTAAGGTGGAAGCCTAGATTATTAATATTATATCTTTCTTATTTCTAATACATGCATTCAATGCTATAAACTTCCAGCTAAATACTACTTTCACTATATTCTACAAATTTTGCTGTTGCATTTTCATTTTAATGTAGCTAAAAGATAAAAATAACAAAAATAAAAATTTTCATTTTACCTTTACTTTTTCTTCCTCTGATGCTGTTCTTTTCTATACATAGTTGCAAGTTTCTGACTTACAGTTCTTCCTTCTCTCTGAAGAACTTCTTTTAACCTTGAAAGGCGGTCTACTGGCCACATATTTCCTCAATTGCTGTTTGTCTGAGAACGTTTTATTGCTCCTTCACTTTTAAAGGATAATTTCACAATATACAGAATTCTAGACTGGTAGGTCTTTTAATACTTTAAATATTCACTCCATTCTCTTCTTGCTTATGATTTCCAAGGAAAAATCACATGTAATTCTTACCTTTGCTTTTCTACAGGTAAGTTGCTTTTTCCCCTCTGGCTTGTTTCAAAGTTTTATTCTTTATGTTTATTTTTCTGCTATTTGAATATGATATGCCTAGGTCTAGTTATTTCTTGGCATTTATCCTTCTTGGTGTTTTCTGACATTGCTGGATCTGGGGTTTGTTGTCTCATTTTAATTTGTGGACATTCTTAGTCACGACTTCAAATATTCCTTTTTTTCTTTCTCCCTTTCTTCCTCTGTTATTCTCATCACACATATGTTATACCTTTCACAGTTGTTCACAGTTTTTGGATATCCTGTTTTGTTTTTTTCAGTTTTTCTCCTCTTTGCTTTCTGTTTTTGAAGCTTCTATAAATTCTTCCCTCAGCTATGTCCAGTCTACTAATGAGCCCATCAAAGGCGTTATTCATTTGTTAGTATTTTTGATCTATAGTACTTTTTTTATTCTTAGAATTTTCATCTCTCTGTTTACAATGCCCATCTGTTGTTTTATGCTGTCTGTTTTATCTGTTAGAGCCTTTAGCTTGTTAATTATAGTTGTTTCACATTCTCATTCTGATAATTCCAACCTCCCTGCCATGTCTGAATCTGAGTCTCACGCTTGTTCTGTCTCTTGCAGTTTTAGTTTCTGTCTCATTAATTTTGATACTCTATTGTTAGATGCATATACATTAAGGATTGTTACGGCTTCTTTAAGAATTGACCCCTTTATCATTACGTAATGCCCTTCTTTTTTCCTGATAATTTTCCTTGCACTGATACCTGTTCTATATAAAATTCGCATCTCTTCTGCTTTTTTTTTGATAAGTTTTAGCATGGTATACCTTTCTCCATCTTTTAATTTAATCTATATGCATCTTTATATTTAAAGTGGGTTTCTCATGGACAGCATATAGTCAGGTCTTGTTTTTTGATCACTCTGACAATCACTTTTGTGGCTTTTAATATGCCTTGTAATTTTTTTCTTGATAGCCGGACATGATTTACTGGTTAAAGGGAACTGCTGTAAATAGGCCATTAGTAAGATGTTGGTAAGCTGTGGGGGAAGGTGAATCCTGTGATTAAGTCTCATTTTTTTGATGAGCCTGTGTTTCTGAACTGTGAATTTCACAAGTGTTTCTCAGTTTTCTTCACCCTCCTTCTTAGGTGCCACAAGAGGGTAGAGTGGATATTTCCCTTCCCTCTGTGGGTTATTCCCTGACAAAGTTCCAATAGCTTAGGCTCTGATAACATAGTTTCTCTTGAGGGCACACCTTGGAAAGAACAACATGTTTTGGCATGTTTCAAAATGGTTCCTTTTCCTTCCCCTCTGTCAGAAGCAAGAGAAGATTTTTCACTGATACTCACTGTAAGAATCTGTTCAACTCCTGGAAGTAAAACTCACAAAAACATAGGGACCCCTATGACTGGGCACCCCTAGAATTTTTAACTCTTTAAAATTGTCCATGCTGAGCACTTGTCAATTACAGTTTAGGTTACTCAAGGCGTTCCTCTTTTGAATTTCTGCTCCAGTAAGTTGTGATTTTCTGTGTTTGCCTCTCTATCTCTCCAATTTGGTGGCAACAAAACTGCCTTGTGAGCTTACTTCTCTGATAGAGCTTAAAAAAAATTATATACTTTTTAGTTTGTTATATTTTTACTTGTTAGAATGGAATGACAACTTCCAAGCTCTTCACATGCCAGACTGGAAGTCAGCCAGAAGTCTTGATGGACTTTTCTGAGACATCTTTATTAGAGTATATAATACCTCAATAGGTACCATAACATTTGCATATCATAAAATTCACCCATTGTAAGTATACACATCAATAATTTTTAGTAAATTAGGGAATTGTGCAATAATCCACAGTCCCCACAATAAATTTAGAACATTTTCATCATCCCAGAAAGTCCCCTTGTGCCCATTTGGGATCCTGGCTTCTACCACCAATCCTAGGCAACCACTGATGTACCTTCTATCTCTATAAATGTGCCTTTTTTGGGCTACTACATACAAATGGAATCATAAAATATGCATTCTTTTTGTCTCGCTTCTGTTACTCAGCTTAATGTTTTTGACATTTATTCATGTTGTAGCATATATCTCAATGCATTTTTAAAACCCCAAGTTAAGATACAACTGTTTTCTAGTTATTAATACATATTTAACCAGGCTGAAAATAAGACAGTATTCAAATTCACTTTTCTATGAGAATGCCAACTTGTATATTACACATGAAACACGATGACTGGCCTACAGAACATACTCACAAGCTCTTGGTTAGCCAACTGACCTGTAAGAATGATTTTAAAATTATGAAGTTTTATCAACAGAACTCTATTTTGAAATATGTTATAGATACATTTGTATTGTTTAATTTCAGTAGATGATAGAAATAAACAACAAATAAAATTTACATAAATGACTTCAGTTTCTTCCTGAGGAATCTAATTAACCTTCCCAAACAAACAGAATAGTTAAGGTCTGATTTTTCTTAAAACCAGTGTGAAAGTTTCAAAGCTGTCACAGTTTTATCATTGTGAGAAGTCTGAAATTCACAGACTACTCATGTATATAAATTACTGTACTTACAAATTATCCTCCAGTCTCTTCAAGGATTCCAAAACTAATGAATGATTACTGTCTAAGGAGCAGGATCCAAAACAGTTTAGGGCTGAAATATACCTAATTTTCATAACCCAGTCATTATGTAGCTTCCTTTTAACACTGGGGATTAAGAAAAGGCAGGGGAGACTTATGTTAGATACACAAACATATAATGTAAGTTTTTATTCAGCAGTTTATTTGTACTTTAACTGAATTGCAACTGAATTGTGCTAAACCTGCACATAGAATACAACCTATGCATTATATCTTTTTTTTTTTTTTTTTTTTTTTGAGACAGAGTCTTGCTCTGTTGCCAAGGCTGGAGTGTGCAGTGGTGAGATCTCGGCTCACTGCAACCTCTGTCTCCTGGGTTCAAGCAATTCTCTTGCCTCAGCCTCCCAAGTAGCTGGGATTACAGGTGCGCACCACCACACCCAGCTAATTTTGTATTTTTAGTAGAGACACAGTTTCACTATGTTGACTAGGCTGGTCTCAAACTTCTGACCTCAGGAGATCCGCCTGCCTCAGCCTCCTAAAGTGCTGGGATTACAGGTGTTAAGCGTCACACCTGGCCCACTTTTAACTGTTTAACTATTCATAATCAAGCATATTTAAAATAGAAAAGTAACTTTGAAAGACTCATCAAATTTTGAGCAGTAAATTGAGAATTAAAAGAAGAATCTATAAGAATCCCAATTCAATAATGGCACTATTAATTTTATTTTACTAGAAAAATTCTAATCATCCAAATGGAACAGTATGTTTCATATTCTTTTATATCTTATTTGAGTCAATTCATTTGAAAATATATTTATATTTTCCATTAATAATTTTCAAACTGAAGTACTGGGAAATGTGTAATCTCAGATCACTGGTGAAGCTGAGGGTGGGATAGTGATCATATTCCTTGTCAGAGTGTTGGCCGTCAGTTCACAAGACATTTGAATGTCGGGCTTAAGGCTACAGGACAAAACCTCTGCCTAAAAATTCTTGTCTTCATGGTCTTATATTTACCCATATTTAATGGTTTATTTGTCTCCTCATTCAAATTCATTGAGCACCTACTGCATCCCAGGTACTAAGGACACAAGGGTGATTACGGAAAAATTCTTGTCACCAAGTTGCTTAAATTCGAGTTGAGGAATAGAAATGTTTACAGCTCAAAGCATGAAAGTTCTACAATATTAAACAGAGTGGAGTGGGATATTTCTATTCTCATGCCAGATGTGTTTGATGGCTACTTCTTTCTTTAATTTGTATAATGTTTTGCATATCAGTATTTACTATCCCCACATCCACCCATTCAACGAGAATGAATTCTATGGATGTCAGCTGCAGGAAAACTTGTATGATAGCTCCAGAATTTAATTATCTCTTTGGCCTTAATACTTTTCATTCTGGTCAGGTTTGAAGATCTCTTGGTATAAGAAAATGCCACAACACTCAGCCTATATATACACTGCAGTCTTGAATGCTTTAAATCATTAGCATGATTAAATCATCTACATGGATTTAGTAACCACAAGAACGTGAGTTAGCATTCATTTAACTGTACCCAGATTCCTTAAATTCCTCAGATTTCTAAATCTCATTTTTCACGTATCTATCTAATGAAAACAGGGGTTGAAAAATAAGCCATGGAATTTTCTGACAGGTGGCACACATCTTAATAAAAAGAAGATTCATGTCTCGGCATCTATTCTAAGGGCCTAGCATAACTGGAATGAAATGTTTAATTGTATATAGGGCAACACATCACATGTTGGGGAAGTCCCCCATCAGGTCTAATTCTTTGTTGGGACTAAGCAATACTGCTCATACATGAAGGATGGGAAACGGAGCCACTTAATTTTATTGTATCATTCTTAGGGTTCCAGCAATGGGACTAGTCTTAATTCCACGTAGTATCAGTTGTAATGAGCTTTTAATTGCATATTCTAACTCTGGGATAAAGTACTTTTTACATAATAACAAAGTATAATTCATTTTTTAATGTCTTTATAAAGGAAAAATGTTCATTGTACAAAATTTAGAAAGCAAATAAGATTTTAAAAATCACCTCTTTGAAGTCCTATAGAAATCATTATTAATGTTTTGGATATTTATACTCAATCTAAGTAGAAATACACACACACACACACATGCATTTATAAGACTGGATTTGCATAGGCATAAAAAATTAATTTAAAAAATTTTGTACCCCCCAAATTTATATGTTGAAAGATAAATAATTTTTACTTGACATTATGTCATAAAGTTTTCATACTATTAAATATTTTCCAAAATAATTAAATGGGTGTATGACATTCTCTAATATGTTTATACTACGATTGATTGAACATTCTTGAAATCTGAATATTTTTAGGTGTCAAACAAAAATGTATTTTATATATCATTTATATTATGCTTACATTATATATTTCTATATCTGAATTATTTATGTAAATGATTAATCATCTAAATTAATCATTCCTCTTTTGTTGGACACTGGATAATTTACCATTAGGAATAATGCTGTGATCACCATACTTACATTTGTTAAGATTGGGATACCAGGTCCCCAGGTATAAATGGTTAAGAAGGCACTTGGTGCAGCTTCCCAAATTATTTCTGGAAAGGTGGATCCAATGCACACTTTTACCACCAACAGTATATAAGAATGCCTAGCTCACAGTATCTTCCCCAGTTTTAATCATTTCTGATTTTATAAACAAAAAATTGTATCTGATTTTACGTTGTACTTCTTTGATAAAAAAAAGGAAGACCATTTAATATAAGAGTTAGGTTTTTCTGCTAATAAAAGTAATATATACCTTTCTTAAAAACTTTAAAGACATTGCAATTATAAGGAAGACAATAATTATCAGTTGGAAATAACTTTTTAGCATTTTTTTCTGATGATCGCTTTGAAATGTTTATTGACCATTTCTACTGTGTGCATATGTTGGTGAATTATATGTTCATGACCTTTGCTCATTTTTCTCCTGGAGGATTATTATCTTTTAATTGAATTCTAGGACCTATTAAAAATTAACCCATTGTCTGTCATATTTGTCACAAATATTTATTCCAGTTTGCTTCTTAAATACTATCTTCTGATGTACAGAGGTTTTATTTTATATATAGTCAAATCTATCAAACTTTTTCTTTGAATTTCCATTGCTTTTATATTTAGAATTTTTTCCCATATTCAAGTGCTAGTAAATAGTCACACATATCTTTTATAGTTTTTTTCATGATTACTTTTTTCATTTAATTTTTCAATCTACTCAAGTACCTGTAAGTTTTAGTTGTCAATAGCATTTACATTAGGAGCAATTACACTGACAGTTTCTTGAGGCCAGAAGCATTTCAGTGTGTGGTGTGTGTGTGTGTGTGTGTGTGTGTGTCTGAACAATGACTATAATTATTTTTTATATTATTTTAATTTTTTATTGATTTCTTATTTTCTATAATTTAAATCTCATTTTCACTTTTTAACCATAAAGCTTACTTGCAAAAATCTATAATTATTAAAAGAATTAAATTAACCATATGATACCCTTACCTTTTAAAGTTCTTTGAGTCTAAGACCTGATTTTGTAATTTCCTTTTGGATTTTGCCTGCCTTAGTCCAAAGTCATCACTGTTGACTGTGAATCTGCTCACAAAACCACCATCATCCCCCAAGAGGATGTCATCTCGGCAGAGCTGGTCAGTTAAAGGCACCACACACACACAGAGGAGGCAGTGATCCATTGGCTTTATGACAAAATAATTTTCCTAGAAACAGAAAAATGATTTTAATGAACTGTTACTTTGCTCTATTCAATAAAGATTTCCCCTATTATTTGACAAAATTTTCACTTTATGATATTTCTTATTGTAGATATACCCATCGTGATAAGATACTTTGGAGAAAATAACAGTTAACCAAGTAAAAGTTATTGAATACTCGCTGTGAGCCCAACGTTGTTCTTTTGGGTATTTTGTGGAGAAAGGAGTAGAGTTCCTACCCCTGGGCCAATAGGTAATGAGATCTTTCTGATGTGTGACTGTAAATGGTCTTTTTTTGATTTATAAGAAAGTATCAAAGAAATGGGCCAGTGAGTTGGTTAGGGCCAGAAAGAGATTGATGGAAGCCACTAGAACCCAGATGAGACTGCAGATTCATTTCTCACCTTATGCAAAAATCAGTTCAAGATGGATCAAGGACTTAAATCTAAGACCTGAAACTATAAAAATGCTAGAAGATAACATTGGTAAAACCCTTCTGAACATCGGCTTGGGCAAGGACTTCATGACACAATGGACTTTAGGGACTCACAGGGAAAGGGTGGGAAGGGGGTTGAAGGATAAAAGACTGCAAATTGGGTGCAGTATATACTGCTTGGAATATAGGTGCACCAAAATCTCACAAATCACCACTAAAGAGCTTACTCATGTAACCAAATACCACCTGTTCTCCTAAAACCTATTGAAGTAAAAAATATTTAAAGACAGACAGCGAGAGAGAGAGAGAGAGAGAGAGAGAGAGAGAGAGAGAGAGACACGAGGGGAGGAGATGTCAAATACAAGGATGTTATTTTGCCTTTAGAAAGAGGACGAAAGTAAGGATGTTTCCAGTTAAATCTGTAGGTGAGAGCACTGGAATTTGAAAGAGGACAAGTCTGATAGTAGACTCAGTTTTTGCAGGAAAATAGGGAGCAAGTCCATCTTCTAGAGGGAGAAGCCTGAGAAGAATACTGAAATTGTGGATGGCTTACAAGAAATGGGCCAGTGAGTTGGTTAGGGCCAGGAAGAGAATGATGGAAGCCACTGAGAACCCAGCCGAGCCTGCAGACTCCAAGTTTGTAATGGTGCCAAACAGCACTGTTTGTGTTTTTTCCAGCAGTGCTTAGCCACTGTGAAGGAGCAGACAAGGGCTAGAGCATCTCTCCAGGTTGAAACACAGAGATTGAAGAGAATGAAGGGTGAGGTTGATCAGCTCAGATGATACCCCCATGGGGTGTAGGCAAGAAGGGAAAAAGAGAAGAGTTGAGGGGGAGTGAAGACTGGAACAAGATGTTTTCAAGGAACCAGAGGTTTCTGTGGGATTGAGAAACAAGAATGAAAACAGAACAGCATTAAAAGAAGAGGTTATGATCAAAAGTTCAGGATCTTGGAGTTTAGAGTTTTGGAAATTAATAAAACCTGGTCTATAACAAAGCACATACATTGAGCAACAAGCTGCCATCTTTAAAATTATTCTGGTATCTCTAGTTGGTTACAACATTGTGGACAAATAGCAAAAGAAGCTTAGTCTTTTACCAAGGCTATGAACAAGCAAGGCATGAAGGAAGTTAATTTATTTCTTAAACCTCCATGTCCTTCAAAGTCAATCTGCTGCCTGAAGACATTTTTAAATAATCTTGGGGCTCAGTGATCTCACCCTCCCTGAGCCCCCATTGCACTTGCTCCTCTTTACCATATAATTTGCTATATCATCATATTATATATTATGTTCATGCATGAGGAACTTCCAGACTGAGTTTTATTTGAGTGCAGAGAACATATTCCTTACTTCTAAATGTCTGCAAATGCTCAATAAATACTATAGATTGGTTAAGTGGCAACATCTCAGCCACTGAAGGGCTGCCTCATTAAATTTTTTTGCCAGACTTAGACATTTGACTTTAGTAATTTTCTTACCTAATGAAGCTGGACTTGGGAGAAAAGATTTGAACTTGATAACATGAGTATACCCAAAGAAAGATAATACTTGGATTCAGAGACAGGCATAAAAGAAGAAAGGAATTACCCTCTCTCAAAAACAACCCAACCCCCCAAACTAAACATACACTAAATGAAAAGAACAGTCCCTTTTAATTACAGAATATACATGCTGAACTTGTTCTAAGAAATTACTTGTGCAAAGTCTCTCATTTTATAGATGAAGAAATTGACATTCAATAGAGGAAGTAGATTGCTCATATCGTACCACTACTGAAAACACAATCTCATTTCTCTGAGTATATCTCTTGGCACAATACCTGGCTGCTCCCTTGAGCTTTGTAATCCCAGACAATAATGGTCCTTTCTGTTGTGGCTACGATTCGTTTCAGCTGCAAGAGGTAATCACACCCTGTAATCCAGGAGGTGTCCTGATAGAAAAGCAGAGAATTGGGGGATATAGTGCATTTCCTTCTATGACCTGGTGATGGTTACCAAAGAGCAGATTAGTCACACTAAACACCCCACTTTGCTGTCTTATTACAGAGAAGCCTTGCAATACATCCTGTCTGTGTCTTGAGTACAGGCTCCCATCTTTTCTCCTTTCACCCTTACCCTGAGTTTCTCAGTACCATCAGCTGGAGAATAATTCTGTTAGTGATAAGATTGCTCCCTGGAAGCAAACAGCAGTTGGTGAAGCATCTTTGTGCACGATTCACCGCTGTGAGACCACTTCTTCCCTTGGGCAGAAGGAGATAGACTTAGGGCACTGATTAAGTGAGCTCTCCAGCCCTGTCCCCATGCTAGAAAACAAATACCTTAGTAACTACCTGGTCCATGATAAGTGGAGACCAAGGGGAATTTCTTATGTCCTACATAAGGACACCAACCTGGCATGGTTAGGATTGGTAATATCAACAACACACTGCAGATCAGAAACAGAAGCTTCCGTTTATGAGTGCTGCATACATTTCAGGCATGACCTCCAACCTTCTGTAAAACCTATTAGAAATTCCGGTGTGTGTGTGTGTGTGTGTGTGTGTGTGTGTGTGTGTGTGTGTTTTCAGTTTAAGAAATGGAGGTTCAGAGGCTTACAGAGAATCCAGACTCCTTTGCCAGGCAGCATGGCACCCTGATTTGTAGTGCAGGGTATTCAGTGCCTGTAAGCAATGAAAAAGTCCAGCATTCTCCTGGCTCTCATAAATCCATAATGAGATTCTACAAGCAAGTCACTGTAGCTTTACAACATCTGCTGCAATTACTATTCCGATTAGTGATGTGGATTAAATAAATTTCAAAATTGTACTCAAACTTTTAATGTTGTTTTCAAGTTTAAAATAAAAATATTGTCAAATTATTTCCATGGGCTACCTCCTTGTTCTTATAGCTTGGGTTATGTCCATTCTTTACATTCTCTGATAGCAGATGCTCAGAAAAACCCAGCAGCTTTTCAATCGAAGCTTCCAAGGAGTAACTAGTTTCTAAGCAATTCTCTGCAGTCAGTTTAACTCCAGAAAGCAAGACCTGGGTCCTCTTTGCTATTGCTCAAGGCTTAGTTTTGATCCTAGTCAGTAAACATGTATTTATAATCTATGACACATATACCCAGAGCCTATTCAGTACTTCATTGAGATTTTAATTAACTGTGAAGGAACCATCATCATAGCCCTAACTTTGACTTAATTAGGAATTTAAAAAATGTACTTACTGTAACATTGGTGCTGGTCTGAATTCTCATCTATGAACAAAGGAAGAGAATAATGAAATCTAGTTGGCACTATCATTAAAGATGAAAATGCTGACTCTAAAACAATACAAATCTTCTTGGTTTAACCTCAGTTGTCATTCTACCCTCCGTAAGTCTCCTCCCTGTTTCTCCTTCTCCTGAAGCATCTGGCTCTGTGGAATAATGCACACTGTTTGCCGTAAGCAAGGCTTATACCTCTGTGGCTCATTGTTAAACCTGGTGACTGTGCTGTTAAGAATCTTACACTTTACTAATCATTTTCTTCCTTCTGTATGCAAACTACATCACATTTTTTTAGTTGTTTGGAGCAACATTGGATGCCAAAAAATAGGAATGCAAAATAATATTAACAGCAATGGCAAGAGTAGTTACGTGAATGCTAAATAGATTAATATTTAATAGAGTGATGGAGAAAAACTACCATTGTTTCGTTTGAAGTTATCTCTCCAAGTTGAGAGACTTGAAAGAACTTTCTACCCAGTGGGTCTCCTCTTTTATTCAATAAGCATCTATTGAGTGAATATCATACCATGGGTACTATGCCAGTTAAGAATCATAGATTTATCCCATACGGAGAGCTAGTGCGTGTATGAACAGCCCTTCATACTCTTGTGGCATGGAAATTGCTCCCAAGATGAAGGCAAGTAGCTGAAGTATTTCAATGACCTTGTTTCTTTTATACACTCAGATGGCCTTGAGAAATATGGAGGAAACAGTGGCCCAGAAGAAATGGATTATGTGAAACAGAAAAAGCAGATCAGAGAGATCACTAAAGCTGTTAGTCATGGCTACCCACAGACTGTCTTTCATCTGAAGAGTTCAAAAAGGCTTTTCTAACCTGGGACTTACTTCTAGATGGCAAAAATACATAATTGTAAGAAAATTGGTGAGTCGCAGAACAGAACACCCGTGGTTTCTGCTTCTCTTTCTCTATATATATCTTTAGTGGAAGTCACCTGTTTAAAGTCCTCTCAGCTTCTTTAAAAGTTTCATAATCCTTAAAGGTATATTTTAAATTTTTAATATCTTACTTTGGTAAGCTTTTTATTAATAACGTTAATGTTTATATCGCCAAGAAAATCCTTAAGTGTATTTACTGTACTTCAGATAAAGCCTAAATTATGAATTAATCCAAGATATTTTGAGTTGTTAATGGCTACCTTTTAATAAATTACTCCCGTGACCTACACTTCCAGCTTAACTTTTTTTCACACGATGTGTCATATTTATAAGGCTTGCAACAATCAAAATAATATTTATTCCTGGTGTATCAAATCTTAAAATAATTTTGGGCTGAGCATGGCTCACTCCCATAATCTCAGCAATTTGGGAGGCTGTGAGGTGGAGGCCGTGAGGTGGAGGCCGTGGCTTGAGACCACGAGTTTGAGACTAGCCTGGGCAACACAGCAAGACCTTATTTCTAAAAAAAAAAAAAACGGAAACAAAACAAAACCATTATTTTTTTAGCCATTTTTCCCTCCAGTTATATTATCTTATAAAACAAATATGTGGCCAGGTGTGGTGGATCACAGCTGTAATCCCAGCACTTTGGGAGGCCAAGGTGGGTGGATCACGAGGTCAAGAGATCAAGATCAGCCTGACTAACACAGTGAAGCCCTGTCTCTACCTAAAAATAAAAAAAAAAAAATTAGCCAGGTGTGGTGGTACATGCCTGTAGTCCTAGCTATTCGGGAGGCTGAGGCAGGAGAATGCTTGAACCCGGGAGGCAGAGGTTGTGGGTGAGCTGAGACTGTGCCACTGCACTCCAGCCTGGGTGACAGAGTGAGATGCCCTCTCAAAAAAAAATCTGAGTGTTTGCATGATGATGAGTATACATGTGCCCATCTGTAAGCTTTTGTGTGTATGTGTGTATGTGCATGTTCATAAAGCATCTCTGGAAATGTGATAATGTCACCTGACTCATTTCACATCATAACGAATATTTTAGTATGGACATAATTATTTTCCTTCTCCTATTATTTATTAGATACTATCTTAGTTCTGTCTTTGTGATAATAAAGGTAACAAAAGAAAAAAGAAATAATGCACCAAAAGAAAAAGATCAAGAAGGTGTTTATATTTAATTGAGTCAAATTCATTTCTGTTTTCACATTACTTGTGTTATAGTAATTACCAACATTTACCGAGGAACTCTAATGATGCTAAGTACTTCGTGAGTATTAACTCAAATGGTGAGAGGGAAGGTCTATGATTCTGGATGAGGAATCAGGGCATGCAGATATTAAATAACACACACAGCTATAAGTGTTAGTGCAAGGCTGGAGCCCACTCTGAATCCCCCACTGCACCACCTCCAGGGCCCACACAGCACCTCCTCTGACAGAATCTGGCTGCCAGTGGCTTCAACTTCTGAAAGACTCCCTGAGCTGGAGATTACTAAGGAACTGAAAATTATGATGAAAATTTTAACCGCATAATGATTATTTCAAATACATTTTACTTGTATAAAGCTCATATCTAGTTGGAAATGAACTAATCATTAGGATTTTTAAAAACAATTAACATCAAAGATTCACCTTTTACTTTGATAGCAAAATATTATGTAGGTATATTATAGCAGATTCCATTAAGGTGAAAGTCCAAAACTTACAGATTTAGAAATGACATTGATAATAGCAAAGCCTTATATTCAGGTAGGGATTTATTGTTCATAAAGGGTTTCTACACTCGTTATCTCATTTGACCTTCACTACAATCCTTTGAGGGAGGACAGGTTTTATCGCCCTCATTCTACAGATGTAAAAAAGAGATGTGAGAGACATAAGTGGCTCACTAAGTTCCCTATTTAATGACGTAACTAGTAAAACAGTGGGGCTAGAATTTGAGCAATTTATTTTTATTTCAAGTCCAAAGTTCCTGATGGAACCTTTTATTAGTCACTTGCTTGTGTTTCTGATTTTAACTGAGATATTATCCAGGATCATCTTTTAATTGTGTTGATGTCACATGGTTCAATGTCACACCTGGAGGAACAATGCCAAATGCAGTCACCAACCTCAAAGAATTTCCACAAGGCACAGCAATCTTCTCACTACTAAATATTTGGGGTTTTTTTTTTTTTGGGATAACTGTGAAATATAATTTATTGTTTCTGCTGTACCTGACACATATGCATAATGCAGAGACAAACCAAAAGAGGGAAAAGGAAGGAGGGAGGGAGGGAGGGAAGAAGGAAGGAAGGAAGGGAGAAAGGAAGAGCAAAAGGAAGGAAAGAAAAAAGGAAGAGAAAAAAGGAAGGAAAGAAGGAAGGAAGGAAGGGAGTGAGGGAGGAAGAGAGGGAGGGAGAAATCCAAGTTTTTAAATTATCTGGTTATTGTAAAATGAGTCCTTCAGTTAAAAAAAGAAAAAGAAAAAGAAATTACCTGGTTATTAAAGACTGTTATCAGTCCTTTCTGAGTAGCTGTTATTAGTAAATCCAGGTGAGGTACCTTGACAATGCTCTTAATCACATCTCGTCTTCTACTACCTGTCAACAGCATAATATTCATGTCAACTTTCAGCTGTAAACATGCTGAACCTCATTTGCTAGATTTGTTTAAAAAAAAGTGATGTGGCCAGGTACAAGTGGCTCACACCTGTAATCCCAGCATTTTGGGAGGCCAAGGCAGGTGGATTGCTCAAGTCCAGGAATTCGAGACCAGCTTGGGCAGCATGAGAAAACCATCTCCACCAAAAATACAAAATTAGCTGAGTGTGGTGGGTCATGCCTGCAGCCTTAGCTCCTCGGGAGGCTGAGGTGGGAGGATCTCTGGAGCCCAGGAGGTTGAGGGTGCAGTCAGTTGTGATTGCACCACTGTACTCCAGCCTGGATGACAGAGAAAGACTTTGTCTCAAAAATAAAATAAACGGCCAGCATTTTTTTTTTTTTTGCTACAAGGCCCCAAATTACTTAAAAATTAAAGTAGAATAAAACCAAAAAACCCAGCAACCATTATGTGTTAATGATCCTCAGAGATACTAATTTGAATATATAAGGCTTTCCAACTAAATGTGGTACATTAATTCCCAGAAAAAATGCAAGACACACCCCCAACCGTCCCCCCCACACAAATATACATGCATGTGCATATTCCACAGAGAACACATTTTCTAAGCATTGTTTGGAATCATTTCTTTTTTGAGCTATTTCACATCTCTTAGGGATCCTTTCTTTGAACTCTCACCATTGTGGTTTACACATAATAAAAACAATGCTACCTCAGGTTTTTCAGTATGAAAGAATGAAACCAGGGCTGTCATTAAGGCTTTTGTTTTTTAAACTGTGCATTTTGAAAAAAAGCTAACTAGACACTTTCATGTTTCCATGCCCATGTACTGAATGATAAAGCCATATATATAGAATTTCTTCCAGGGCATTTCATTTTTACAACTGCAAACTCTTAGGAAAGAAAGGCAAGTGAGCAGGTGTGATACTCTATTATTACCACCCTCATCCGTGTGTCTCAGCAGAGAAGATATTGCCCCACAAATTAGTGCTTGGAGGGAACATAAATACATTTTACTCTTTTTGTGCAAAAAGCATAGATATGCATGTGGTATATAACTGGATACACTTAATAATTAATACCTGAGTTATTAAAATGGCATGGAACAGGATAAGGCAGAGGAGAAGGCAATTAGGAACAAAAAGTCTAAAGAGGCTTCTTAGTGGTCAGTAATTTAAAAAAACATGGAGAGGCCAGGCACAGTGGCTCACACCTATAATCCCAGCACTTTGGGAGGCCAAGGGGCATGGATCACCTGAGGTGGGGTGTTTGAGACCAGCCTGATCAACATGGATAAATCCTGACTCTACTAAATCAAAACTAGCCAGGTGTGTTAGCACATGACTGTAATCCCAGCTACTTGGGAGGCTGAGGTAGGAGAATCACTTGAATCCGGGAGATAGAGGTTGCGGTGAGCTGAGATTGTGCTATTGCACTCCAGCCTGGGCAACAAGAGCAAAACTCTGTCTCAAACAAAACAAAACAAAAAGATGGAGAAACACTGTCCCATTGCAAGCCACCATCATTCTCTCTGCTTCCACTCCTTCCACATTACAGACTATTTTAAACACAGAAGCCAGAATAGAATATAAAGGATAACTCAGATTCCTCCTCTCCTCCATCCACAGCCCTCTTGCAGCTTTCTGCCTCATTCAGAAGTCTTCAGCATGTCTTACAAGTCCCGATACCTCTGTCCCCACTCCCACTGTTGCCTCTCCAACCTTAGCTTCCACCACGCTCCCCACTACCTCAAATGCATGGTTTGCTCTCTCACTTTCTTCAGATCTTTTTCACCTTATCAGCGGGGACTTCTGACCACCCTGCTTAACACCATGCTCTCATTCGCAAACCACCTTCTCCTTCCCACATTCCTGCTTTATTTTCTCCACAACCTGCTTTCTTTTTGTCCTATAGCATGTATTGCCATCCGGCCTACTGTATATTTTACTTGTTTAATTCTTGTTGTTGTCTGCCTCTCCCTATTGAAATATAAACTCCATGAGGTCAGGGGTTTGTGTCTGTTCACTGCTGTGTCTCTAGCATTTAGAAAGGTATCTGGCCTACATAATAGATTTTAATGAGTACTTGTTGAATGACAAATGAATTATAGAATGCAACTGCCATCAAGAAAAATACTTTCAGGCTGGGTGCAGTGGCTCACACCTGTAATCCCAGCACTTTGGGAGACCAAGGTGGGAGGATCACCTGAGGTTAGGAGTTCGAGACTAGCCTGGTCAACATGATGAAACCCCGTCTCTACTAAAAATACAAAAATTAGCTGGGTGTGGTGGTGTATGCCTGTAATTCCAGCTACCCAGGAGGCTGAGGCAGGAGAATCACTGGAATGGGGTGGGGGGGCGGAGGGCAGAGGCTGCAGTGAGCCAAGATTGTGCCACTGCACTCTAGCCTGGGTGACAGAGCAAGACTCCATCTAAAAAAGAAAGAAAGAAAGAAAGAAAGAAAAGAAAGAAAGAAAGAAAGAAAGAAAGAAAGAAAGAAAGAAAGAAAGAAAAAGAAAGAAAGAAAGAAAGAAAGAAAGAAAGAAAGAAAGAAAAGGAAGAAAGAAAGGAAGAAAGGAAGAAAGGAAGAAAGGAAGGAAGGAAGGAAGGAAGGAAGGAAGGAAGGAAGGAAAGAAAGAAAGAAAGAGAGAGAAAAGAAAAATACTTTCAAAGCTCTAACATGGGCTGCCAGCAACCCCTGCTCCTGGGCCCCTCCTTAGCTCAGCGTGGCGGCAGCAGAGACAGCCCTTTTGCGTCTGTTTGTTTTGTTTTGTTTTTTATGCTAGTTCCCATGGCCAGAGGGCAGGCTCTGTTGAGGTATGTGGTTGGGCTAAGGAAGAGTCAAGGATGAAGGTAGGTTTGGCTCACAAAACATTTCAGGAGCTTTGTTTGAGATAGAGTCTTGCTCTCTCGCCAGGCTGGAGTGCGGTGGCACCATCTCAGCTCACTGCAACCTCCACCTCCGGGGTTCAAGCGATTCTACTGCCTCAGCCTCCTGAGTAGCTGAGACTACAGGTGTATGCCACCATGGCTGGCTAATTTTTGTATTTTTAGTAGAGACAGGGTTTCACCATGTTGGCCAGGCTGGTCTTGAACTACTGACCTCAGGTGATCCACTCACTTCAGCCTCCCAAGGTGCCAGGATTACAGGCATAAGCCACCATGCCCAGCTTCCAGGTACTTTTTTAAGAAACATCAGAGGTGACCTTCATCTCAGAATATGGGATGAAATGCTGGAAGACAGGAGTAGGTTTGAAGGTTTGTCTTTCTTCTTCCTGACCTCCTCCCACCACGGAGGGAAGAAGGAGAAGAAAACCCAAGGTGTTAAGAGGGGAGAGGGATGGGAGTTCCTGGGTCCCAGGCTCAAAGTTGAAAATGAAGAACATATACATTGGAGCATTCCCAAACTGGAACAACGCCCTCCATAACTGTCTCAAGCTCTCAAGGGACGTCAGGTGAAACTTCTTTAAGATAATCGCAGGTAGATGAGAGTGAGAGGAAGAGTCACATGTAGTGAAAACTCACCTAATTTTAAGAATACTTTAAAAGCAACGTGACTCCTTTTACTGGAGCAGGCATTATTGTGATGTCACTGTAGAGGGGTTTAACAGGAAGTCTGAACCTTTTCATGAAAATGTGAATGTTCTGCCATCACATTCCCTACTTCGTGTCCTTCAAAGTAATTACATTTCCATTTCAACAGTAGTAGAGTTTCTTCTGATACTGCATATGAAACTCTCACCACCCCCCACACCCAGTGATAAAGTAAGGAACAAATACATAAAATGAAATTGTATGGAATTTTCTATGGAAACACATAGTCCCAATATTTATTCTTGAGAAAAATATTAAAACTCATACTAATTTGGAAGGGAAAATTAAAATGTCACCTGAAATTAAAATTCGCTGTTTTCTGGACACAAAGAAAACCAAATTTTCTTCATCCAGCTGGGAAGCAATAGGATCTTCTTCAGAGGAGAAGTATCCGAAGATCTGAAATCCCAAACAGCACATGTAAATATGCACCATGTCTCCGGCTATAGAGTAACAGATTTCATGTTGGCTGAATTTAAAGTCTAATTTGGATTAACAGCCAACACCTTGTTTTGTGAACGTCAGGGGATTCCCTATACCAGGAGACAGTTTAATACAGCAGTCCCCAACCTTTTTGACACCAGGCACCAGTTTCACGGGACACTTCACTTTTTTTTTTTTTTTGAGACTAGTCTTGCTCTGCCACCTAGTCTGGAGTGCAATGGTGTGCCCTCGGCTCATCGCAAGCTCCACTTCCCAGGTTCAAGCAATTCTGCCTCAGCCTCCCGAGTAGCTGGGATTACAGGTGCTTGCCACTGAGCCTGGCCTATTTTTTTGTATTTTTATTGGAGACGGGGTTTCATCTTATTGGCCAGGCTGGTCTTGAACTCCTGACCTTGTGATCCACTCACTCTGACCTCCCAAAGTTCTGGGATTATAGGTGAGCCACAGCACCCAGCCAGAAGACACTTTTCCCATGCAGCAGGGTGGGGGATGGTTTCAGGATGAAACTGTTCCACCTCAGATCATCAGGCATTATATTTTCATAAGGAGCACACAATCTTAGATCCCTCATATGCACAGTTCACAACAGGGTTCACACTTTTGTGAGAATCAATGCCACTGCTGATCTGAGAGGAGGCAGAGCTTAGGCAGTGATCCTCACTCACCCACTAATCACCTCCTGCTGTGTGGCCCAGTTCCTAACAGGCATGGAACTGATGGGGCTGGGGACCCCTGGTTTAATATACTCAACAAACCGTACACTGATAATGCATGATTTCTGAATAGTTACGGATTCTTCTTTTCAATAGAACTGACGCTCAGACTGATAGGTCTATTCAGAGCTGGTGCTTATTTGCAAATCAAATCAGTCTTCAACATGCAGGGCCCCAGCTGAGAACTTTGACACTGAGTTTGGCCACTCTCAGATGACTATCTTAACCATTTTCCTTGGATTTTTCAGGACTAGATTTTTTTTTTTTTAATCGTTGTTGGGGGGGGTTTAATGCCTGTTGGTGGGAATTTAAGAATTTCTTTATTTAAGTTTCCAAATCCTACTCTCTAGGCATGGCATGAGTATAAATTACTATGAAAAAAAAATCCTGAAGAAGAAGAGCTCTTATTTGTAAACTGTCAAATTATATAACTCTGAAAAATGAAGAAAATAAGATAGCTATTCTTCAATTGTCTTATTAATTAACCAACAGAAATAAAATTCTTATAAATTAGTGAGAGAACTTAAAAATAATTACGTATTTACATTTTTAATTAGTAAAATGCTTATAATTAACGTCATATAATTAGTATATCAGTATTTCTCATAACGTTGAATGCACGAAATGAACTGAGGAGTTTCTTTGAAATATCAATGTGCATACTAACCACACAGGAATCTTGTTAAAATGCAAATTTGGCTTCAGTAGGTCTGGGGTGGGGTCTGAGAATCTGCATTTCTAAGAAGCTTTTCATGAGAGATCATACTTTGAGTTTAAAGGAACCAGTGACTAAATAACTGGATTGGAAATAAATCAAAAGCGGCAATATGCCAGTTTGTTTTCACAATATTTATTTAGATGCTAGATGATGGCTTAACATTTTATTAATATTTTAATATATGTCCCGCCATCAGGTGTTTCACAAATGTTACCGCTTCTTCATTTATATTCCCCATGCTCAAACCTCCCAACATACAATTATCGCAATTATTCTCCAGTTAGATTCCATTCTGTGGGAAAATCGGGCTCATGGAGACTTTCTTGTATTTTCCCACCAGCAAAATTAGCACTCAGTAAAAGCTTAACTTATTATCTCCTCAGAAATCACCACTCATTTTTTATGGGTACAAAAACTCTAGGTTAGATATCTAATTCCCTCTGAAGGACGGAGAAAATAAAAGGAAAATTAATAGATCTGTGTTGGAGTGGACAGTAAGGTTTTGTTACTGCAATGTTTGGCATCATTTATTGATTCAATATTCAGGTAACAATCATGTATCTATCTGTACCTTAGCCTGTATCATTTGAACTCTTAACACCCCTTTATGGCATTTGAACTCTTTACACCCCTTTACTCAAAGCTGTTGAGTCAGATGGTCCAGTGTCAGGGTTCAGACTGTACAATGAATTGATGCTTGAAAAAAATACCTTCACCTTCTGAAGTTTTAACTTCCTCATCAGTAGAAGAAAAGAACAGACTTTTGATTTTTGTTTTTGTTTGTTTTATTGAGGTTTAAATGACATAATATATATCATTATGTATATCTTGATGTATAGCCTTATGTCATGTCAAAATGAGCATTTTGCACCATGCCTGGCATATAGTAATCATTTTAAAACATTAACTATTGTTATCCTTGGAAAGCCTACATTGAGAAGGCCTCATGGGAGACAGAAAAATAAATGATAAGTTATATCTAGACCACAGCCACTAATGAGAACAGTAGGCTGTCTTTAAGCATAGTATTTTAAAACCATCAGTCCATTTATGGACAAGGTTTTTTTTCTGATAAGTTTAGTCAGGTGGGCACTTCGATAAACTGATTGTGTATGAAACTTTGCTGGGAAAGTTATATGACTTCTACAGACAGTCAGACCCTGAGAGGGAAATGCCCTCCTAACCTGTCATTTCCCTGTGGTTCCTGCTTCCTTTCTTACCCAGTTTAGAATTGGTGGTCTGTCACCTCAATCATACATTTCCACGATCCTCCATCCCTTCACACCACTGCATTGACCAGGCAAGAAACACCACTACTGGGTGGAATGTCCTTTATTCCTTGCACCCACACTACTGTGAGTGATCACTCCATAGAGAAAATCTCCCAGCCCCACGGATGGGGCCATCAATCATTCTCGAGCTCCAACCTTTCGGGGCTTTGGTGCCACTCAGCCATCATCCCATGTTTCCCTAAGTGAAATCTTCAATTGTCAAAAGAAAGAATGTCAAACTCTTCTGCTCTCATCAAACATATGACTCTACCTCCTTGTCACTCAGCTGCTGACCTCGCCTCCTGCTTCAGATGATAACAGAAGCCACCAGACAAGAGCTTCCTCAGCTTCTCGCCGCTGTAGCTCCAAACCAACCTAGTTCTGAAGCCTTCCTTCATTCCCTTCTCCCCCCCTCCCTCCCTTCCTTTCCTCCTTCCTTTCCTTTTAAAGGAAGATATGTTTCTCTTTTCCCAGTGCTAATCCCTCCACCTGTTGTCTGCATCCCATTCCCTTTAATCTCTTAGAGGCTGTCTTCTTTTACCTCCCCCAGAATCTTCAACATCTTTCTTATTACTGACTTTTCCTTTCAGCATTCAGACATGTGCAAATCTCTCCCATCTTAAAAATAAAAATACAAAACGCCTTTCAAAGTCAGTTACAGGTAATATAGCAATAGTTCTCCTATTTTTGCTTTTGTCTTCTCTAGCTTCCAAGGGCTACACTTCCTGACATTTTGTTTTCTGTTGGTTATAACAGCAGGCATACTCTTATTGAATTTTGACACTTTCCTCTATGAATTGGTTTTCGACAGTTGCCAAAACAAATGACCACAACAGTAGAAATTTAAAACAACAATGGTTTCAGCTCATTGGCTCTTAGTTCAGTAGGTCAGAAGTCCAGTACAGTTCTTAATTTCCTCAAATAAGGGTGTCAGTAGAGATGTATTCTTTGCTGGAGACTTTGAGGAAAGAATCTACTTCCAAGTGCATTGGGATTGTTGGTCTGAAGCCCTGCTCTTGGCTGGCTGTCAGCTGGTGCTGCCCTTAGCTCCAGGAGGTCTCTATCCAGTCCTAGTATATGGGCCCCTACATCTCAGCAAGAACAATGGAGCTTCAAGTGCTCCTCGTGCTTGGAATCTCTCTTCCATCTTCTTCTTCCATTTCTAAGGGCTCATCTGATTAGTTTGGACCCACCTAGATACTCCAGGATGATTTTCTCATTTAAAGGTTAAGTGATTAGTGTTGGGGTCACCCCATGTTGGCCATCATGTTGGGGTCACCACCTGCCAGTGTCCGTCCCACAGACTGCAGCTGCACAATGGATGAAAAAATGCACTCACACACAGAATACAGTGAACAAGTGGGCTGAGAGGTCATGAGCCTCTCACAGAGAGAGATTGCAGCTACATGACACTCACTAGCTCACCTCTTCACCATTTATTCAGTATAGATTTAATAACAGAGGCTTTAAGTCAACACACTTGTAGAGAAAGATTAAAGGCCAGGTTCTGATGCCCAAAGTAAACACCATTAGTTGATAATAACTCTGGTTAACCTCCCATCATGAGGGCCAACGGGCTCAAAGTTTCATTTTAAGACCACATGAGTAAACAAGTTAGTTAAGTAAACTCCCCCACATACCCTAGCTATTTGCTTTACTTATTAACTAAACCCAAAGGGGATTTAGGCTGCCTTCAGCCAAAACTTCTACTGAAAATATGAAAAAAACTTTAGGTCTTTCAAAAGGGTTTGAAACTATTCTGTAACTTTCTCTACTATTTTTCCCTTAATATTTTTGCCAGCAGCCTGAGTGAATTCCTACAGATTAGTACCTTAATTCCATCTGCATAGCTCCTTTCCAGCAGTGCCTATGTTCATGTTTGATGGAATAAACGGGAGACAGGAATCTTGGGGGAGAGGGGCACCTTCAGAATTCCACCAATCACACTCTTGTTTTAGAAACACAACTTGGTACAATTTAAATTACTTATGCAAAGTAGACAATTGATAAATGTTGGCAGCAAATTTAACCTCAGAGAATAGTGTGAAATAATAATTTTCAGATGTGTAATGATAATGGTGATGATGATTCTTTGTTTCTACATTAATGAATTCCAATGTTTATCAGAGGTGGGAGAACTCTACACCATATATACTGTCATCTAATTTGAAATTATGTCTCATAGATCAATGATACCCATACTTAAAGTGCAGTTTACAGACAGTCATTTAACTTTAATTTTTGTGGAGATAGTGCCAAGGTATCAAGTGTCTAAGAACAGATGTGAGAGGAAATTCAGGAGCAATGTCCTATGCAAGGCAGTATAAAGTGCTTTAGGGATTGGTCATGGGTCCAAATCTTGGTTGCACTGTCTACTAGTAACATGACCTCAAGCAAGTTTCTTAATTTCTCTGTACTTGAGTCTTTCCCATGTGTAAAATAAGGATAATCAATAATAATCCCCATGTTATGCCCTGTTATAAGGATTAAATGAGGAAGTGTATGATTAGATTACTCAGTAATGAGAAAGATTAGCAAGTACTTAGAATGCACCAAGTGCCAGGTACTAGCTTAATCAATGTGAACATTTGAGTAATTACAATTCCTAATCTTTCCAGAGACAGTACAGGAAACAGAATTCAAGTAACCTCCTTGCTAATTTAAAACTGCCCACTAAGCACTCTTGTTACTTACCCAAACAACACATCAGCTATGCATTTTATCATGCATATATTTTATCATCACATCTACATGTAGATAGATGGCAGAATGTGGACATATGCTCTCATGAAAATAATAAATTTTGTTATTTTCACTTGTAAATAACACAATATTACAATGCTCACCAAAAAATAACTTCCAAAGGATACTAAAAATATCAAATTACTAGATTTTTTCAGAAAAATTTAGATATACCAGATAAACTCCTTCAGAAGCAACAGTAAAAGTTTTACATTTCGAAAGAAAATGTTTCAAGCAAATAATGTTGTTAAAGACCAAAAAGTATCCCTTTCTCCTGTGATGAGCCATACCCTCTAGGATCTCAAATTTCTCTTTCAACCTTTTCAGTCTCAGTGTAGTAATTGTGCCTGTGACAAGATTTGAGTATTTTATCACTTATATATATATATATATATTATGACTATTAGAGTGTTAATTTTATTTTAACTATGCTATTTAAAAGTCTTGCTCCAGGCTTTAAGTGATTCATTTTTTAACTTCATTTTTATCTGATTATATAAGGAGCATATGTTCATTGTAGAACATATGGAGAAAATAAAAAGCCAATATAAGAAAATAAAAACCTGCCTGCAACTTATTTTTTAACCTATTCTGGAACATTCTTTTAACATTTTTGAAGTTAGCAAATATAATTTTAGATTCATAATAATTCATTTTAAATTCACTTTTGGGAGGGAACACAATTATAGGCATCCCATATGGTGTTGTATGCCTCTTCTTTGGATTAATTTGTAGTATGCTCCTAAAAAATGTGTTTATAAGTTGCTCAGTGGACACCCAGGCTAAAATGGCATTGTAAGAAATGTAGACTGTGTCTGCACCAGACTCTCCCATTAACTAGCTTTAGAAACTTAAGGCAGTCATATTTCTTTTGATCTATTTACATTAAATTGTTTCAATATAAATTGAAGGAGCAGGTCTAGATAATGTTTAGGTGAGTTATAAGATGTCATTATTCTATGAATTTCAAATTTTCCAAGTGCCCTTGCATAAAAAAGTCTTGAAAAAGAAAGTGCCATTTTCTGTGGCATTGCTACCACAAAGGGATGTGTATTTGGAATAAGATTTGTATGTCTGTGCCTGGGTTTAAAAGAATAAATCTTGTTTTTATTACCTGATACAATTAATATTAACTGATTAAGAAAACACCTAGGTAATCCATGCTGAAATGAAGTTAGTCTCCTAGCACTGAGTTTTCATTTTATAGATGACGGATCTGAAGCCCAGAAAGGTTAGGTCACATGGCTTAAAATATTTCATGCCCCTTAGGAGCACTGACACAAATAGCTTGTGAGAAAAATGACAGGACAATAAAAGAAGAACCTTCCTGCCCCATTTTTTTTAAACCTCAGGTGATTCTTTATACACATACAGTGTGCCAGAGGCTGGCCACGAATTTTCCTATTAAACTTGCATATAATTTATAGGAAACCAAATGATGTAACAGAATAATGTTATAATCTTCTTTTCCTCCTCCTCCTCCTCTTCTTCTTCTTCCTCCTTTCTTCTTTCTTCTTCATCCTCTTCCTCTTCCTTTTCTTCTTTCTCCTTCTCCTTTTCCTTCTTCATACAGACAGGGTCTTACCATGTTGCTCAGCCTGGTCTCATACTCCTAGGCTCAAGCAATCCTCCTGCCTTGGCCTCTCAAAGTGCTAAGATTACAGGCATTAGACACCGAGCCTGGCCCCAGGATAATGTCACATGAAGTTACTACATAAAGAGGGAGGTAAATCTCAACTCCAACACGAAAACAAACTTTCTGTGCAGCTTTAGATAAGTCAATTAACCTTTTTGTGTTTTTTCTCATCTTTATCATTTCAATAACATATCCTCCATAATCTACATTGTGCGGCTATTGTGAAGATTAAATGAGAAACTGAAAAGAAGGTGCTTGAAAAAAAGAAGATATTTTTACAAATGAAGGAAGATTATGATGTTCTAACTAGTAAGGGAAAGAGAAGGAGCAGATGTCAGAGAGAATGAGGCTTGATTTCCTCATCTGTAAAACCAAAAAAGTCTAATTTATTTTAGAATAGTATTTCATTCAGAGACCAAATTCTCAGTTACTGTAGAATTCCATGTAAATTGATTTACCACAGAGTGCTTTGTCTCATTTGTTGGCATATATGGGATATCTTTAGAGCATTGCTTTTCTGAATCTAAGTGTGTAACATAATACATACAGACTTTTCTAATTTCCAACTGTGTATAATTTTTATACTGACATGAAACACTTGTTAGACACATATTTTCACATTTTAAGTGGTCCAATATGATTGCATTAGGTATTCATGCACATAAACCATTGAGTGTGTGAGAAATATTCATAAGAAAATAGAGAAGAGTGAGAAAATGTGATTCTCAAAATCACATCTATTTAATGACATGTATTCAAGTTATCAATCTATAGGAGACTATCCAAAGGGTTTACAAAGTGTGATAGAGATTAGATCCTGGAACAAAAAAACAAAACAACAAAACAATGCATTCATGTTGCACACTTAACACGATTTAGGGGAAAAAACAGTCATTTCTGTGTGGCTGCAAAGTAGCTGTTTCACTGTTCATTTGATTTCTAAAAATCTTTGGGTGACTAAGAGCTCTTGTTAAATACATATATGCCTTCTACTGTATTGAATTAGTATATTTGTATAAAAAAAAAGCCATGATTGCATTTGCAGTGATGCTTTTAGATCCAGGCCAAGGGACCTATGCCTTTAGAGTAGCGCTGTCCAACTGAACTTTCTGCAATGATGAAATATTCTGTAATCTGTCTTGTATAATACAACTAGCCACATGCAAATATTGAGCACTTGAATGGAACTAGTACCACTGAGGAGCTGAATTTCTAACTTAATTTAAATGTAAGTAGCCCATGTGGCTAGCAGTTACTTTGTCGAACGGCACAGCTTTAGAGGGCCCCACTCTAGCTTTTTTCTGTGGAAGTTAATGGGGCCTCGTCTACCAGGAGTCCATAACAATGTTTTTAAACCATGCCCTAGATTCCTTGTACCCCAGAATTCTCTCCCCAAAGGGGCCAAGTCTACTTTTAAGGCCCATGAAGCCTCTTATCCACCATATGAGCATGGGTTGCACACTGTTGCTGTGTATATCACTAGCTCTGAGGGGTGGCCAAGGGATAGTGGTTTGTGGAGGTGAAGATATGGAAGAGTTTAGACACGTGGGCTGTGGTGTCCATAGGTGAGCACATGGCCCCTCATGATGTAAGATGGAGATAGTAATGGCAAAAGAAGGTAGAGGGGTCAGGGCCAGCTTTCCCCTTGTCTTCATGTTTCACTGTGAAATGGCAAGTAGTGTGACACTAAACTTTAAGTCAATTTGGGAACAGTTGGTATCTTTACAAACAGCCTCTCAATTATTTTTCTGCTGAGTGTTTTCAACAGAGCTATCCCATGATATTTTCTCCTGTTTGTTGCTCTTGTGAATGGAATCTTTTTATTTTCTTGTTCGTTTTAGTGAAAGAGTGAGGTAGTTATTTCTGGTGTTTGTGGAAATTATTGATTCTTCCATGTACATATTTTTTGAACTCTCTCAGTTCTAATAATTTGCCATATAATTCTCTTGGATATTATTGGTAGAATATCCACAAATAACGACAATTTTGTATTTTTAAATAATTGATTAGATATCAATTCAATTGTTTCCTCTTTCCCCACATCTTGGCATTGCTTACAACCTCCAATAAATTGTTGAAAATTAGTGGCAATAATAGGCATCCTTTTCTTGTTCTTGACTTTAATGGGATTGTGTCTAGTATTTCAGCATTAAATATGATCCTTGCGTAAATATGTTTCTGGTAAATCCCTATGGTAAACCTATTCTAAAATGACCTCCTCTTCCCTCCCACACAAAGTCACACTTTTATATAATCTCTACCCCTTAAATATGGTGGAACCTATGACTTACTTCTAACTAAGAGAATATGACAAATATGATGAGCTGTTTCACCCATGATTATTTTTCATTATATAAAATTTCCTCTTATCAGACTATAATGAGAAAAATTCTGCTGGCCTTGAAGATGCAAAGCTATGAACTGCCAGTATAGAGGGCCACATGGTGGGAGCTGCAGGCAGCTTCTAGGAAAAGAGGGAAGCCGCCAGCCTCCAGTCAACAAGAAGCTGAGGCCCTCAGACTTAAAAGAGCAATGCACTGAATTCTGCCAACCACCTGAATGAGCTTGGAAGCAGATTCTTCCCGAGCGGAGCTTCCAAATGAGAACCCAGCCTTGCCAGCACCTTGACTGCAGCTTTAGGATACCCTAAGCAGAGGATCAGTGAAGCTCTCCCAGACTCCTGATCCATGCAAACTATGAAATGTATTTCTTTCTATTGCTAAATGTATGATAATTTAGTACAGTAGCAACAGAATACTAACACAGTCATTTCCCTTTGTCAAATTAATGGAATTTTCTATTATTTCTGTTCTGCCAAGATTATTTTTCTTTTTAAAGCAAGGATAGCTACTGAATTTTTATTAGGCATCTTTTCTACATTTAATTTTACTTTACTTTAAGGTTGGAAGTCTGCAAACATTTTTTGGAACAAGCTAGGTGGCAAATATTTTAGGCCTGCGGCCATTCAGCCTCTGTCAAAACTAAGCAATTCTTCTATTGTAGCATGTAAGCAAGTATGGCCAATTTGTAAATGAGTGAGCATTGCTGTGTTCCCATAAACTTTATTTACAACAATGGTGACTGTTTATCCAGATTTGGCCCATAGGCCTTAGTTTGCTGACCCTGGATTGAGATTAGCATGTTAGTTTTTCTCCCCTGACTTGTTAAAATGAAGTATGTTTCTGGCTTTTCTAATATTGAACCACACTTTGCTGGGGTAAATTGCACTTGGAAATAATTTGTAATGCACTGCTGGATTCAATTCGTTAACATTTTATTTAGGAGTTTAGAATTTATATTTCTATGTAATATTGGCTTATAGTTCCCTGACATTTTGTCTACGTTCAGTTCAGTGTTATTTTAGCTTCATAAAATGAATTGGATAGCTTTTCAGCTTTCCTATGTTATAGAAACATGCATACAACATGGAAATTATATATTCCTTAAGGGCTTAGTAGAAACTTTTTTGTTTGCATTTTTTCCCAAAATTAATTAATTTGTTTTTTTATTTGGGTGATATGGAGGATATGGCTTTCTTTTATTTTAGGTTTTTAATTTATTATATCAGGTTGATTAATATTTTCTTTTTAGCCTAATGTGGTCAATTTTGTGATGGCTCCGTATATATTTGAAAGAGATGCATTTTTTCTGTGTCTTGGGTTTAAATTCTCCTTATACATATCCATTGGCTTATAAAATGTGGTATTCAAATCCCTTGAATTCTTACTTTTTTTGTTTATTATCTCTATTGATTTTTTTTTTTTTTTTTGACAGAGTTTCGCTCTTGTTACCCAGGCTGGAGTGCAATGGCGCGATCTCGGCTCACCGCAACCTCCGCCTCCTGGGTTCAGGCAATTCTCCTGCCTCAGCCTCCTGAGTAGCTGGCATGCGCCACCATGCCCAGCTAATGTTTTTTTGTATTTTTAGTAGAGACGGGGTTTCACCATGTTGACCAGGATGGTCTCGATCTCTTGACCTCGTGATCCACCCGCCTCGGCCTCCCAAAGTGCTGGGATTACAGGCTTGAGCCACCGCGCCAGGCCTTCTATTGATTTTTTTTAAAAAGAACCAGATAACTTATAAAAATTATTTAATTCTCTGTATGGATATGTGCAATTTTTTTAAGAACAAATACCATACTGATCAGAAAACAACTCAGGGAACATAACAAGTAGTCAATGGTAGCCTCTTTCCTTATATTAATAATTTGGATGCACTGATAATTTGTGTACATTGACCCCATTGAAAAGAAATATCTCATATAGAGTGAAATAAAGACCATTAAAATCTTGGTTGTTGGTAAAGGCATGCATAGCTCTTCCAACTGGCAGCTTGGTCTGAAAGTATTTAAGAGTTACTTATTAATAACACAGCTAAATAGCTACCTATTTTACCCACTTTCATTTGTGGGCAGTGACCACGTCTTAATGGGTGTTAAGTATTGAAACATGACACATGCTCATTGTGGTTCAACCCCTGTGAGAGTAACACTTTGTTTTAATTATTTATTCCAAACTTAGAAAAATAATACTTCGATTTCATATTATGAACATGAAATGAGACTACCTCACACCAGTCTGCAGATGCATCCGTGTTGTTGCATAGTCTCCTGTAAAAGCGTTTCACATCTTGATTCTTCACATCTGGACCAAAGAGCTCCTTCACTGATGCATAAAACTTGTCATAATCAATTGCATCTGCATTGAAAAATGTACAGTTCATTTTCATCAAATTCCAAGGACTACCTTTTGTATTTCAGCTACATTTTAAATTTCCTAACCTTCTATTTTCTTATCTCAATCTATAAGAACCAGATTCATCTGCATTTTAATGACCTTGTCTTTGCATAATACTAAGAAAGAAGAACGAAGCTGGAGGCATCACACTACCTGACTTCAAACCATACTACAAGACTGGAGTAACCCAAAGCATGGTACTGGTACAAGAACACACACAAAGACCAATCGAACAGACTAGAGATCCCAAAAATAAGACTGTCTACCTGCAACCATCTGGTTTTCTACAAACTTGACAAAAGCAAGCAATGGGGAAAGGATTCCCATTTAACAAATGGTGCTGGGAGGACTGGCTAGCCATATGCAGAAAATTGAAACTGGAACCCTTCCTTACACTATTTACAAAAATCAACTCAAGATGGATTAAAGACTTAAATGGAAGACCCAACTCTAGAAGAAAATCTAGGCAATACCATTCAGGACAGAGGCACAGGCAAAGATTTCATGATGAAGATATCAAAAGCAATTGCAAGAAAAGCAAAAATTGACAAATTTAATCTAATTAAACTTAAGAGCTTCTGTACAGCAAAAGAAACTATCATCAGAGTGAACAGAACCTATAGAATGGGAGAAAATTTTCTGCAATCTTATGAGGCAACTAAACAGTTACTTAGCTGCTTTACATTTATTTACACCAACCAGTACAAGATACAAGTTTCATTGTAAATATCACTGGATGAGGATAACGAGACTTTCTTGTCCTGGAATAATTTTAATTCCACCAGGTCATTCACAAAATTTAAGTGCAATACTTTTGGACAAATTCCTTCAATCTACTTGATATTATTTTTGAGGTATACCTTGCTCCATTAAAAACATTCTCTCTAGTTCTTAGTTCCTTAATTGTAATAGTGAGAGGTAGGCTTTATTTTCCAATATTTGTTAATACATATGAATTTGTGCCAGTCAGTATTAACAGCCTGACAAAAGTTAAGATTACATTTCTCCCTTCTCCTCCCTCTTTCTTAGGCCACTCTGTCATAAAAGTTAACTTGTCTAGCAGTATGTAGTTTTCATCAAATCTTAAAAGCTAAAGAGAAAGAAAAGTAATGTGGCTTTGTGATTCTGAGTTTCTTAATGACAGCAAGGTCAACTTGTGCATTTAGAACACATTGAAGGAATACCTTCTGGACACCAGACCCTGTGCCAGCCTGAGGTTCAGAAAACCTTCAAAACAACCACAGGCCAATGGTGGAGGAGAAGGGGCAGGAATGAATGAACACATTAATATCAACTTCAGCAGGTTAAATGCAGCAGGTAAATTCCTCAAGATGATAATAAGCTATATTAACAATGCTAAGGATGCCTTTGCTTAGGGAAAGTTTGGAAGTTTTTACAAAGAGGTGATATTTGATTTGGTCTTGAAAGATGAGCAAGAGTTTGCAGGCACCAAAAAAAAAAAGCACTCCTTATTGGGGAATAACATGGGCAAAATCAGAGTCATTAAGAGGATGACATGTTTGGAAATGCCAAAAAGTTTGTGTTAGGGAAGAAGAGTCATGAAGGGCAATGCCAGGAGTTGAGACTAAAAAGGTGGGCTGAGGCAAGCTGTGAATGGCCTTGCATGCCAAGTTAGTATATATGGATTTTAGAGGTGAGCTAATAAACCGGGAATATGGCAGATCAATAATTTTTTAAAATAAAAAACTCTTGGCAGAAGTATAGAGAAACGATTAACTCGGCAAGAAGACTATTGTAGTAATAGACTGTTGTAATAAGCCAATAGATAGATACCATGACATAGTGAAAGGTTACAGAGGCTGAGTATCCATTATCTAAAATACTTGGAACTAGAAGTATTTCAGATTATGGATTTTTTTTTCAGATTTTGGGATATTTGCATATACTGTACATAGTGAGATTATTTTGGGAATAGGACACAAGTTTAAACAAAAAATTTATTTACACTTAATATACACCTTATACATATAGCCTGGGGGTAATTTTATACAACAGTTTTAATAATTCTGTACATGAAACAAAGTTTGTATGCACTGAATCATCAGAAAGCAAATATTTGTATGTCATTATCTCATGTCAGCTCTCAAAAAGTTTTGAATTTTGGAGCATTTTAGTCTTACATTTAAGTCTCCTGGCATTTTTTGATTGATTATCCTGTACCAAGATATCTGGCTTATGAAACGAGTTAGATAGTAGCTATGCTCTAAGACTGGGATAGAACACCAGTAAGCAAAGCTCAAGGAGAAAAAGAAGCAAAGAAAGAACGGAGCTGGGAAAAAATAAGAATGATATGAAGGAAGATGCAGGACAAGGAAGTTTCTTGAAGCAGAAGCAGCTAACAGTGTTAATGCAGTGCAATGGCCAAGTAGGCTGGAAAATGAAAACAATTTATTGAATTTGGCAAGTATATTAGGTTATCAGATACCTTGGTTAAAGCATTTTCAGCAAAGCAGTCAGAGAAGCCAGACCTGAGTAGATTTAAAGTTAAATGGTGATACAGTGGGGAAATTCAGCGGAGAAGCAAAGGAGAGGCATACAGTCGTAGCTTAAAGAAAAGAGGGCACTTTGGGAGGCCGAGGCGGGTGGACCACGAGGTCAAGAGATCGAGACCATCCTGGTCAACATGGTGAAACCCCGTCTCTACTAAAAATACAAAAAAAAATTAGCTGGGCATGGTGGCACGTGCCTGTAATCCCAGCTACTCAGGAG
>NW_016107390.1:5810009-5862707 GCF_001604975.1 Cebus imitator
GTGAGCCAAGATCTCACCACTGCACTCCAGCCTGGGTAAAAAGAGGGAAACTCCTCTCAAAAAAAAAAAAAAAAAAGAAAAAGAAAAGAGGAAGCCAAGGTCATGACGCTTGCGTATATTTTTAGATTGAGAGGACAAATCCACTGGAAAAGGAGATTTTGAAGCTGCAGCAAACTGGTAGCCTTGAAGGGGAGGAGAAATAGAAAGAAGGACAACGACTGCTTTCAGTGATTCGGAAGTGGAAAAAGGAGGTTGGAGAGTCTTGTCTTTTGCCATTGCTTTCTTCTGTGATATAGAAAACTTGGCTGACAGAAGCAGAGATCCCATAGAGAATTCAGAAAAAGTGGCAAGGGTTTGAAAAACCAACTAGAAAGAGGCAAAACAAACTGACTAAGAAAAAATGCAAGTTTTGTCGAGTAGTTTAGAAAGCCTGGTCAAGTTTGCAATCATCTAAAAAGCATATCCAAAAGGTCCGAGTCTAAGCTTTAACACTTAGAGGTTGGGTAACTTGGGCAAATGATTTATCTTCAGCTCCCATTTTTTCACAAATAAAATGAACATAATTACATTGATTAAAATGACTATAAATTATTAAATACTATTCATTTAATACCAGTTTAGGTTTGAACACCCAAAGCCAAGATTTTCACTTACATATGACTATGCAGTCTGGCACACTGAGAGGCTGGCTATACTATCTCATCAGTAGTTATATCATCTCTGTTCCTTTCACTGCAACAGCAGGATTTGTTCTGTTAGTTTTTCACTCTGCCCTTTAGCTTTATTTTTCTCAGCTGTCCTCAATGCCCCAAAGCTGTACACTACACCACTCCCCTTGAACCTTGTTGCTTATGCACTGGCATCTCTGCTGCAAATCCTCCTGTAAGATCACTGTCCACCATATTCTCCTTAGCTTGCATCCTCAAGATCACTCCTGTCTAGAGATACGGAGAGTGGCCAAGACAATGGAATCACAGTGAGGCAGGAAGCTGCACTTCCTATGAAAGTCCTTATGGTTTCAAGATACCTTTAGGCAAAGAAAGAGCAGTGCTATGCACTCCTGAGAGTCCCAGGTCAACCAAATGGCAATGTCTACAGAAGAATACTGGACATCATTTAGTCCAGTCCCATAGTTTTACAATTGAAGCAACTTAGATTCAGAGAAGTTAAAAAAAAAAAAAGCTTCGCCATGTCCACTTTGTTATGTAGGGACACAGAAAGAACAAAAACTCAGGTCAGCAGTCCCTCTCAGCACCCATTCTTTGCCATTAAACTCTGATGCTTCTCTCTGATGGCTTAAAACATTTTCCAGTTCTAATTGACAGACCCAGTCGGACTGTCTTGTAATCACTGATCTTACCTTCTTTATGGATAAATAAGCCTGCTCTTTCATCTCTTTTCTGAGCTACTGTTTGTTCAATCAATTTTTCAAACCCCTTCAAGGACTTTCTGAAATTGCTAATCCGACATGCTGTGTTGAGATGCTTTTTCTCCCTGATATCCATAGGGACATAGGGAATCTTTTACTTCTGTGCAGAAGGAATACTGCAATTTTACCAATTTGGAAAACCTTCCAGTTGTTACAATGCCTCCCTGCTATCTCGGTTTTTGCCCTAGGTCTCATTCCTTTGATCTCAAAATCCCATACTGTGGGTAGTAGCAGGAGTTGCCACTAGGATGTTAGCAGGAAGGAAAGCTGATTTAGGTCTGATGGATTTCTTATAGGCAAACATTTCAGTAAAAATCCTGACCTCACAATGTTATCCGTGGCCTTCATAGGGTCCTCATTGCATCATAATATCTCTGTAACATCCTACTTCCTTCATAAGGAGGAGATTGAAATTTTTTTCCCCACAGACTGTGTGTGTGTGTGTGTGTGCGTGTGTGTGTGTGTGTGTGTGTGTGTGTGTGTGTGTGTTGTGTATACTGCTTGACAGGGAAAAGGAATGAGTAAAGACCAAGTAAGAAAACTGGATAATATTTTCTCCCTCTTCTATCTCTTCTCACCTCAAACCTTTTGCCTTCCTCACAGTGCCATGGAAAATAAAGTTCAGCCGGGTATGGTGGCTCACACCTGTAATCCCAGAACTTTGGGAGGCTGAAGCGAGCGGATCATCTGAGGTCAGGAATTCAAGACCAGCCTGGCCAACACAGCAAAAGCCAGTCTCTCCTAAAAAAACAAAAATTAGCCTGCTGTGGTGGCCAATGCCTGTAACCCCAGCTACTTGGGAGGCTGAGGCAGGAGAATCACTTGAACCCAAGAGTCAGAGGTTGCAGTGAGCCAAGATCTCACCACTGCACTCCAGCCTGGGCAACAGAGCAAGACTCCATCTCAAAAAAAAATAAAATAAAATGTTTGCACTGATTCTTGCCATTGTACTGGATATGAAAATTTGAACTTCTAAAGATGAAATGTATTTCAGTACCTGTCATTTCTTCCACAAACATTTTTAGAGGTCATGGGGAATAAAAATTATCTTCTTCTTTGTGCATTGTCCTTTGATTGAAATAATAAAGTGAGCCAAGGATGAGGAAGTGGCTCCTGATTATGAGGAGAGCTTTCAAGGTAAGGTGCCATTTGAATTAGAAGAGGCCTTTCTGCAATCTCCAATCCCAATTAGTCCAAATGCCACTATTGACTCAGGTTTTCCCATTTTCGACTTTTTTAAGGGAAGAAGTTGTTTAATGTTTTTCAAAAATTAGTTAACTTTCTATGGCTTAGATGAATTAGACAAATTTCCTACCCCTTGGTAGTTCATCTTTTAAAAGGTTCTACAAGAACTTGCATTCAGAAATGAAGCAGATGGCATTTCAGAGCACCTCCAATCCCAGCACTGCCTTCTTGGTGTCCACCTCTAACTACGTGGTAGGAGAGCAAGGTAAGATTTTATTTAAAGAAAAATCCCCAATCCCATTTGTTTCTCCTTCTTTTTCCTTTAAAGCTTTCAAACCACCATGCAGTGACTTCTGGAGGACCACTCTTCTTATAATTCTAATGTAGGTATTATTGCATTCACAATTAATTCATCTAGCAAATATTTACTGAACACCTACTTCATGCTAGAGGCTGTTTTAGACACTGAGAATACAGCAGTGAATAAAATAGCTGCTCAAGTTTATAGTCTAATGCAGAAGACAGACAAATAAATAATACATCAGTGGACAATTCGTGCCATAAAGAGAGAGGAATGGTGTGTGTATTGGAGAGGAGGTATAAGTCAAAGTAAAAGAGGTAGGCAGCTCAGGGAAGGCCCATTGATAACCAGCTGTCTGGGCAGAAATCTGAAAGAAGTGAGGTAGCAAGTCATGTGGATAAAAGGTGGAAGGATGTGCTAGGGACAGCAGGTGTGAAGTCCTGAGATCAGCGTGTGCTTCACATATCTGAGAAACAACAGAGCAGTGTGGCTAAGGTGGGGTGGGAGGAGAGAGAGAGGTAGGGAGAGAAGGCAAGAGAGTCAGGGGGTGGCATCCAGATCATGTAGGACCTTATAGGCTGTTTTAGGACTTTGGCTTTTACTCTGAGATGGGGACTTTTTGAGCAAATCAGTGACAGGATCTGACCTGAATTTGAAAAGAATCATTCCAGCTGCCTTGAGGAGAATAAACTGAAAGGGAGAGAGGGTAGAAGCCGGAAAGACAGTTAAGTGGCAATTTCAGTAATGCAAGTAAGAGATGACAGTGGCTTAGATTAGGGCGCTAGTGACAAAGGCTGTGAGAAGTGGTCAGGTTGTGTGAAGGTAGACATAACAGATTTGCTAATAGATTAGATAGGGCTTTGAGAGCAAGAGAAGGATCAAGGATAACTCCAGGGATTCTGGCCCTAAGAAATAAAAAAGATGGAATTTACTGTGTTTAGGAGGAAGCCAGTAGCAGGAGCAGATTTTGTTGGGGGGCAGTGGGGAATTGGAATTCAGTTCAGGATACGCTAAGTTTGAGAATTCTATTAAACAATTGTGGGTGTTGAACAACCAGATATACAAGTCCAGAGTTCCGGGAGAGCTTGGGAGTCATCAGCATTCAGATGGAATTGTATTTAAAGCCATTAGCTGGATGAGATCATCTGGGAGTCAATGCAGATAAAGAAGAAAGCAAGGTGAGGACCAAACCCTGAGTGAGCCAGTGTTGGGAGGTCACAGTGATCAAGAAGAACCACTGACTAAATACGAGTGGTTAGTAAGGCAGGAGAACCAAGAGAAAGCATCATCCCAAGAGCCAAGGAAAGAAGCTGTTTTGAAAAGGAAAAGAGCCATTGGATGAACAATCCAGTTTATTCAATAAAGAAATTGCATACGAAGAAAAAAGGAAGAAGGAGGGGAGCTATAGATTAAAAGGGATTTTAAAGAAACACCATCCAACCACAGTGTGTGGACTGTATATTGATCTTGACTCAACAACCAAACTCAAATATAATTTAAAATGCATGAGACAATTGGAAATTGGAACATTAAGTAGATATTTGATGATAATTAGAAATTATTTTTCATTGTTTAGATTTAATAATTATATTTATGTTATATTATTTGTCTTAGTCCATTCCTGCTGTTGTAACAAAATGCCTCAGACTGAATAATTTATCAACAACAGAAATTTCTCACAGTTCTGGAGGCTGGAAAGTCCCAAATCAAGGCTCTAGCAGATTCAGTATCTACTGAGGGTCTGTTCTTCATAGATGGTGTCTTTTATGTGTCCTCACATGGTGGAAGGGACAAATAGGTTCCCTCAAGCCCTGTCAAAAGGGCACTAATCCCATTCATGAGGGTGGAACCCTCATGACCTAATGACCTTCCAAAGGTTCCAACTCTTAGTACCATCACCTTCGAGTTAGGTTTCAAGATATGAATTTTGGGGAGACATAAACATTTGGACCATAGTATTGTTATTTATGTGATGTTGTGTTTTAGAACCACATACTGAAATATCTAAGGATAAGCATTAATGCATGAAGGAGCAGTCAACCTTGCCAAGCACTGCTGAGGACCCACGTTAAGATGAGGACTGAAAATTAACCATTGGAACGTGGATGCTAGTGACCTTGAGAAAGCCTACCTCAGTGGAATGGCCGGCTAAAGAGAAAGTAGTAGGAGGAGCCATAGTGATAGTAGGTATAAATGCATATGATAGCAGAGGCTTTTGGGAACTTCTTAGATGTTATATGCAGGAGGAATTCACAGCTATTACCGTCATTTATAGAGCTATCAGATGCATTTGGACTTATATTTTCTCAGTTGCAAAAATAACATAGACACAGATTTAAAGAACATTGAGAATCACTCTTACATGTTCTCACACTTTTACAAAACTAATAATTTTTAAAAACTGCCTTCTAAGCCCAGACCACATACTTTGGTAATTTTAGTTTCAACAGAACTATGCATATTATTTTAATTTTAATGTATAACTTCATAAATCTTTCCCCATTTTTCTAATGTCCTTCATAAGTGTATATTTTTTCTTTTCTACCTATTTTTCTCAATGAAGTATTTTGCTATTTTATCAATTTTTACATATAAATGACTATGAAAGGCAATCATTGTAAAAAGTCAGAAACAAACACACACCTAGCTGTATAAGCAAAGAAATGATATTGCCACTGTCAGAAAAAGACTCTAGAAAAAAGTAGGTGGAAAAATTGCTGTGAGTTATTCGGCTTCAGCTTCCATGAATATTATAAGGGCCCATGTGTGGAAGAAGGTGCTACCATGACTCAAGGCCCATGGCTGGGTCCTCAGCTGGTCTGTTGTATAGACCTGGTGTCAGTCATCTGGCACAAATGTTGTTGGAGCAATAGGTTGCTCTGCATTTTCTGCTTCTAGGCTCACAATGGCCAATTCCAGTTTCCAGGATGAATCAGTGAAGAACTCCTCTGCAGTGAAAAGAGTATTCTCAGCTAATGCCTATGGCAGGGGACAACGAGGTGGGCAGGAGCTTCAACAGTACATGGCCGTTGGTGACCAGGTACTGCTAAGAATCTGGGGTAGATTCACTCTTACATTTTCAGAATAAAAAGATGACACAAGAGCAGAAGGCATCTTGGTGTCAATCTCTTGAGTCACACCCCTGCAGTCTGGACTGATGCCTTATATACATCGGGGCATGGCTGTCCTACTACCATCTCTTTTCATCATCATTTTGGGAATTCCCTTATCCTCAAGCTTGTATACTATGTCTTTCTTCACCATGGTTTCCTCCTTCATTTTGGTGACTCATATTCAGAAATCGTGCCTGGAAGATAGATATGTTTTTGATACTTGCATATCTGAAAATATCCTGATCTTTCCTTGCACTTTGTTGATATTTGGTTGGGTACAGAATTTTAGGTTGGAAATTATTTTCCTTCAACATTTTGAAACTATTATTCCATTGTCTTTTTGCTACTAGTTTATTGTTATAAGGACTGTATTCTAATCAGCTTCTGTTGCTGATTATAAGCTATTTGATCCCTGATGCTTTATACGGAGGTTGTTTTTATTTTCCTCCCTCAGGAAACTTATAAATGTTCTCTTTGTCCCCAGTGTACCAAACTTTCACTATAATGGGTGTTGGTGTGGAGATAGATATATAAATCATAACTTCACTAACCAATCTCTTCCAGAAATTAAATGTTTACTCTTCCCTACCTCCTCTGTCATGTAAACTCCATTTTTTAACAGCCATGTTACAAGTGAGATTTTATTTTTTAAAAAAATGTATGCATTTGTGGGTTGAGGGGATGTCAACAGATACACAGTTTATGTATTGAACAGATCCTTACGTCTCACCCATCTGAGGAGCTGTATGCATCAGCAGCATTGACATTCAGAACCTTGAGGCATGCTAGATTCTCTTTTTTAAAAAAAGTTCAATCACATTTACTAAATTCCATTTCCTAAGATAGGAAAAGTACATAAATATTTGGCAAGATTTTCAGTAAGGGCTCTTCTGCTGCTCACCAGAGACCAAGGTTAGAGTGGCCAGGGAAGGATGCTTCTCAACCCTGAGAAGGAGAATGCTTGATTGAAGTTCCCTGTCTGCTGCCACATGATGTCACAGAAGGCTAGGGGTTATCAGTTTTCAAACAAAAATGTCAGATGAAACCTGTCTTCATTCCTCACTCTCCTATACTTTGCAAAGGACTTCCTTGGAATATAGGTGTTGTGATAATTTAATGTTCCAATGTAAGAGGGTGTTTAGGGGTTTTAAATGAACCTCTTTCTATCTAAAGGACAGGGCTAGATGCCCCATGAGAGAGGATGTGTGCAGGCATTGGGAACCAGTTCCGCAAGCATTAGCTCATGCTCACCTTCAAACTACTTAAGAGAAGGCAATGAGTTCATTAGGATTTCAAGGATATCCTTAATGAGCATTTCCACAGGGAGAATTTTCAGAGTAATAGAGGAGCCGTGACTGCTCCCCACTTCTTTCCATCTCAGGGGCACTGACAGGGAGAGCCTGGGGCTGGCCAGCTCTCTGTAGCAAACCATTCCAGAATTTTGCAGGGCAAAGATGCATACATGTATACAGAGGACCAGATGCTAGACTCTCAGTAGAGAGGCCAGGCTGGGTCAGCTTGGGAGGATCCCCAAGCAGGGGCAGAGAGCGAGAGCCTAGCAGTCAGCTACTAAAGGCATTGTCCCATTGAGAGAGTTGCGTGAGAAAGATGCCAGAGATGTCAGTTTCTCTACAGAACCCACAAATCATCCTAGAAGAGAAAAACCCAGCATTTACAATTTGCCACAATCAGAGAACACCAATATCAATTTTTTTTTTTTTTTTTGAGACAAAGTCACAATCTGTTGTCCAGGCTGGAGTGCAATAGTGAGATCTCAGCTTACTGCAGCCTCTGCCTCCAGGGTTCAATAGGGTTCAATAGAGTCTCTTACCTCAGCCTCCCAAGTAGCTGGGATTACAGGTGCATGCCACCTCAACTGGCTAATTTTTGTATTTTTAGTAGAGATGGGGTTTTACCATGTTGGCCAGGCTGGTCTAGAGCTCCTGGCTTCAAGTGATCTGCCCGCCTCGGCCTCCCAAAGTGCTGGGATTACAGGCGTGAGTCTCTGCACCCAGCAGAGAGCACCAATATCAGATGACAACTTTACCAATCAAGGAGCCTTTTTTTCCCTCACAATCCTGAAGGGGCCCAGAGCAGCATCTACAGGTAGTAGATCAAGAAATTGGGGGAAGCTGAAGTTGTTATCTTTCCCACCTCTACCCTCACAGAAGTTGTCCAGGCCTGATGCAGGCTCTATCTTGGAGGGTGAACAAGTGAGTTTTACGTGGGTTTTCAATTTTCAGCATTACAATGTTCTGGCCTTGATATCAACTGCAAGAGAGTAGACAAGCTTTGGAAGCTGCCAAAATTCCTAAGGGCAGGAAGCAGCAGGTGGTCAGAAAACATTTGAAATGAGTAGGGAGAACAAGTTGCTTTTTGGTGGCAGCATACTGAGTTCAGCTTGCTTCATCAGCTGGTTATAGTAGTTTATTTCTCCCACTCTGAGAGAGTGAGATGCATGCACAATTTGCACATGCTTTTTTCTTTTCTAAAAAAAAAAAGTGGTAAAAAATATATATAACACAAAATTTCCCTTTCTAATCATTTTTAAGTGTGCCATTCAGTGGCACTGGGTGAATGTACAGTCTTGTGCAACCATTACTACTACTCATCTCCAGAATTTTTTCATCATCTTAAACAGAAACAATGTACCCATTAAACACTCACTTCTCATTCTTCCCTCTTCTCAGCTTCTGGTAACCACCATTCTACTCTCTGTCTCTATGAATTTGCCTGTTAGTTACCTCATATCATTAGGACCACATTTGTCCTTTTGTGTTTGGTTTATTTCACTTATAATGTTTACAGGGTTCTTTCATATTGTAGCATGTGCTGAATTTCATTTCTTTCCAAATATGCCTGAATAATATCCCATTGTAGGTATACACCACATTCCATGTATCATTCATCTGTTGATAGGTATTTGAGTTGTTTTTACTTTTTGGCTATTTTGAATAATGAACATTTTGAATATTAGCATACAAATATCTGTCAGAGTCCCTGCTTTCAAATCTTTTGGGTATACACCTAGGAACAGGATTGCTAGATCATATGACAATTCTTTTTAATTTTTTGTTTTGAGACAGGGTCTCACTCTGTTGCCCAGGCTGGAGTGCAGTGACACGATCACAGCTCATTGCAGCCTCAAACTCCTGGGCTCAAGGGATACTTCCGCCTCAGCCTCCTGAGTAGCTGGGTGGGACTACAGGTATGTGCCACAACACTCAGCTAACTTGTAAATTTTTTCTGTAGAGATGGGGTCTTACCATGTAGCCCAGAGGCTGGTCATTGAACTCTTGGCCTCAAGCGATCATCTTGCTTAAGCTTCCCAAAGCACTGAGAGAGGCTGGTCATTGAACTCTTGGCCTCAAGCGATCATCTTGCTTAAGCTTCCCAAAGCACTGAGATTATAGGCATGAGTTCGCAATAATTCTATGCTTAACTTTTTGTAGAACTACCAAATTGTTTTCCACAGCAGCAATACCATTTTACATTCCCATCAGCAGAACAACAGGGTTCTAATTTCTCCACATCTTTACCAATGCTTATTTTTGTGTTTTTTGTTTTGTTTTTTGATGATAGCCTTTCTAGTAGGTGTGAAGTGGTATGTCATTGTGGTTTTGATTTGCATTTCCCTAATGACTAATCATGGTGAGTTTCTTTCCATGTGCTTTTTGGCTATCAGTATATTGGAGTAATGTCTACTTAGATCCTTTGCCTATTTCTGAATTGGGTTGTATGGAGTTTTTTGTTGTTGTTGAGTTATAGAGGTTCTTTATATAGTCTGGATATTAATGCCTTATCAGATGTATGATTTGCAAGTATTTCTCCCATTTGGTGGGTTGTCTTTTCCCTCTTTTGATAGTGCCCTTTGATGTACAACAGATTTAATTTTGATAAAGTCCAATTTATCTATTTTTTTCTCCTGTTGTCTGTGCTTTTGGTGTCATATCCAAGAAATTTTCTTCTAAGAGTTTTATAGTTTTAGCTTTTACATTTAGGTCTTCAATTAATTTTGAGTTAATTTTTATATATTATAGAAGGCTCCAACTTCATTCTTTTGCACATGGATGTGCAGTTTGCCCAGCATCATTTGTTGAAAAGACTGTCCTTTCTCCGCAGAATGACTGTGGCATCCTTGTCAAAAACCAATTGACCATATATGTAAGAGTTTATATCTTGGCTCTCTATTCTATTCCATTGGTCTACCTGTTTGTCCTTATGCTATGTAGTAGGCCATTCTTGCATTGCTATAAATACCTAAGACTGGGTAATTTATAAAGAAAAGAGGTTTAACTGGCTCACAGTTCTGCAGGCTGTACAGGAAGTATGGTGTTGGCATCTGCTCAGCTTCTGGGGAGGCCTCAGGGAGCTTTTACTCATGGTGGAAGGCAAACTGAGAGCAGGCATATCACATGGCAACAATCAAATAGAGAGAGAGAGAGAGAGAGAGAGAGATGGGGAGTTGCCACACACTTTTAGATGAGCAGATCTTCATATGAACACAGAACTAGAGTTCACTTATAAGCAAGGAGATGGCCAAGGCTATTCATGAGGGATCCGCCTCTATGACCCAAACACCTCCCACAATGCCCCATCTCCAATATTAGGGATTACATTTCAACATGAGATTTGGGTGGGGGCCAATAGCTAAACTATATCATGCTGACATTGCACTTGCTTTTTAAGTTGTCTTTTTTTTTTTAAATAAAAGGTTGTAGTTGTCTTTTTTTTTTTTTTAAAATAAAAGGTTGTAGTGTTTTGCCATTATCCTATCATTACATAATTCTAAAATTAAAAAAAATATATATTCTTATTGAAAAATGAAATCATATATGTAGTATCATTCCCTGTTTCTGTCCAGCTCAATAAATGTCTTTAACAGTTCATAATATTGTAAAATTACTATATCAAAAATGCTTAAACATTTGCCAAAGGCCTCTTACTCCTCCTTTGCATTCACTGCTAGTAGGCATTGGCCTGGATTTTACTCTGAGTAAAAGCCAAAGTCCTTTTATTGAAACAACCAAGGTCCTGCATAACCTGGCCATTCAGTACTCACCCACCTTGCTGGCTGCATTTCCTGATTCTCATTCTTGCTTCCTTATTGTTCCTCCAACATGTCAAGCACAGTCCTACTGCCCATAACCACCTTGTCTAAATAACAACTTTGACAGAGCAGGACCATTGCCATCTTGGACAAGCATCGCCATGTTAAAGTTTCCCTTGATTAAAAACCACCTAAATCCAAAAGGCATCAGCCTAATGGCCTAAGGTCAGCAGGACCATAAACCACAAATGACACCTCTGACCAGAAACATTCCAACCCTAAGATAAACCCCTCCCTGACCAGAGACATGCCAGCCCTGAGATATCCTCCAACAGAGACATTCCAACCCCTCAATAAACTTATCCTCCACACAGAAACATTCCAAGCCTATAATAAGCTCTCTTGTCCTAAAACCCTTAAGTACTCTTAGTCTGCAAGAGAGAGTGCTCCTGAATGAAACTGGCCAGAAGCCCCTCTCAGGTTTATTCTCCAAAATAAACCTGTCTGACTGTTAAGCTGCTATTCATGCTTCTTTCCTCTCTTTAACTCTTACAAACCTCTTTCCCCATCTCCCATAGCTCCTGCCTCAGCCTCCTCAGTAGCTAGGACTATGGACATGTGCTTCTTGCCCAGCTAGTTTTCTATTTTTTGAAGAGTTGAGTGGGTTCTCACTTTGTTACCCAGGCTGGTCTTGAACTCCTGGGCTTAAGCAATCCTACTGCCTTGGCCTCCCAAAGTGCTGGAGTTACAGGAACGAGTCACCATGCCTGACACCTTATATTTCTTTATGGCATTTGCCACCGGCTAATACCCTACATATGTACTTATCTAATTTTTGTCTGTTTTCCCAACACTACTGGAATGTAAGCTTTACAAGGGTAAGGACTCAGCAACAAAGAATGAATAGGAAAAAAGATAGTGAGTTCTTCTTTATTCATTCATTCAAATTACTACTTATTGAGAACCTACTGTAGACTAGGCATAGAAAACATACTGGACATTAAACATACAACTTGTTAAATGGTTATGTTTTGTTCAATGGTTGTACAAATCTAAAATTAACAATTAGATGTGTCTTTTTTTAAGGGGTGGTGAGTAGAAAGTCTCACAGATGGCAAATCCAGAGCAGAAGCCTTGAAGGAAAATCAAGGTGTCGAAGGTAGAGCACACTGCCCCTTAGCAATTGCTCAATGCACCAAGGTGAAGAGCTGCTGCTAGCCTATTAGATCCTCTCTCTAGGGAATTCAGAATGTAAATTGATCAAAGCTAATCATTCCCTACTGATCTTTCAAACAGGGGTGAGAGGGGTAAACGCCCACATGGAAAGCAATTTCTTTAGCTTGAACAAACCCTGTGTTCATTACCAGTGTCCACCACAGTCTGCAGGTGTGGTTCAGGACTGTGATCCTCCTGTAGGGCCTCCTTAGGGACTGTGCAGTGACAAAGGCAGAAGCAGTCCTTGGAGAGTGTGATGACGTTCACAACCTATATTTGACTTGTACTATATTTTCATCACTACAGGAGAAGAGGCCCAGTGGAAAATGTGTGCTGTTCTAAATATAGCACCTGCCTCCTATACCTGCTAGATTTAGGTTGAATCTTTCACTGCCTTTGAAGGACTTCAGCAGGCCTCAGTGACAGAAAAGATCTACCCACACTTTCCAGCACAGGAAGGATGGTATTGAAAGGCTTTGGGGTCCAGCCCAGGACGTAAAGTCAGTTTCATTGGAATGCCATTTTCAGAGAGTTTTCATCCCAGACTCTCTGAGGTTGGCAGGCTCTTGTATAAGCCCTGGGACATATGTCCTCTAGCTCTCAGGTAGTTAGGCAGGCACCCGTCTATCAATTCGTTGTATTTCTTTTCAGTTTTCTGGTTTGTAAGGCCACCCTGAGCTCTTCAATGTTTTCTTTGCTTTTTTTGTTTGTATTAAATGTATGAGGCGGGATGGGCTTCGTAGGCTGGTGGTGGGTCATTACAGCTTCCCAGGAAGGGGAGAAGCCCAATTCCTGCCAGCACGAGGTGGGCGCAGGCGCCCATAAATACTTAGAAATAAATGAATGCATAAGTGAGTGAGTGAATGGGTGAGTGGACAGGAAGCTTTCAAGCTGGGTGCAGGAAGGTGGGTGTGTGACGAGCCAGCAAGGCCACCCTGCGGCTGGCTCCCCGGCTCTCCCTCGACGCGCGTCCACGCCTACGGGGGGGGGGTTCGACCAGTGGGGGCGGGACCAGCCAGCCACGAGGACGCGCCCAAGGGGGCGGGGCTAAGAGGACGCACCCACGGAGGGGCAGGACTAAGAGGACGCGCCGGGAACGGCGAGGACGGGCTGCGACGAGGGGCGGGGCTACGGGTTCGCGGGCGGAAGGGGCGGGGAGAGGGCGGGCCCGGCGCGCGGTAGCGCGGGCCCCTCAGAGCACAATGGCCAGAGCCGGTGGCAGAGCCCGAGCCCCACCCAGTGTGGAGCGCGCCGCGAGCCGGGTCGCACGCTGAGCGCCTCCGCCCGCCCAGCGCGCCGACTCCGGGCCATGTACTCGGGGAACCGCAGCGGCGGCCAGGGCTACTGGGACGGCGGCGGGGCCGCAGGCGCTGAGGGGCCGGCGCCGGCGGGGACACTGAGCCCCGCGCCGCTCTTCAGCCCCAGCACCTACGAGCGCCTGGCGCTGCTGCTGGGCTCCATAGGGCTGCTGGGCGTCGGCAACAACCTGCTGGTGCTCGTCCTCTACTACAAGTTCCAGCGACTCCGCACTCCCACCCACCTCCTCCTGGTCAACATCAGCCTCAGCAACCTGCTGGTGTCCCTCTTCGGGGTCACCTTTACCTTCGTGTCCTGCCTGAGGAACGGCTGGGTGTGGGACACCGTGGGCTGCGTGTGGGACGGGTTTAGCGGCAGCCTCTTCGGTGAGTTGGACCGGGAGGAGGAGGCAGCCTCCCCTCTGCAAACTTCCACTTCCCGCCCCGCCGCCCGCTCCGTGCGTCCGCACGCCCGCGCCCGCCCCGCACGGCTTCCCGCTCGCCCCGCGCCCCCGCCCTGCGCCACCTGCCCCCTGCTCGGCCTCCTCGCGCTGCTCGACCCCGGCTGCACGGCGGGTGCTTTCCTCTTCCTCCGTCCCCTTCTGCCCCACGCTGCCCAGACTGCGTTCGTGTCGGCTGTCTTCTGCCCCCACGTTGACCCCAAACTCCAGCCCGTCTCCTTCTCGTTATTGTTCACCGCCTAAGATAACTCAACGGGGCACGAAACCACGGCTTTTTACACTTTGAGGAAAGAGACGAGGGCCTGTAGAGTCGAGAGATTCAAGGGAAAAAAGGTTTAAGTCGTGAAAGTTGGAGGGGGTGATGAAATTAGATTCATATACTACTATTTGCTTCCTAAAATGAGAGTAGAAAATTAAAATAGCAATGCTTAGAGAAAAAAAAATTTCTCATTCGTACCTGTAAACCTTTGAATGGTTTCTAGGGAGCCAGACAGTTTCATTCAGGTCCTCGGAATGCAAGTTGGCATGTGCCCCATAAGTTATTTTTACTGTAGTTTCCTTCTTATGGGTTCCAGCACACCGGAGTCTCCGGTGAGATTACACATGGCTCGGCCAGTGTCATTTCAGATGAACAAAAACTGTAATTAGCTCTGCAGCCGGTAGACTTCATTAAAGTACAACTTTATTGTTCAAGATTTATTTCTACAATACTCTTTACTGTGGAAGATTTAAATTTCACTGAGACATGATGTTTTGAAGGAAATGTAGGAAAGGAATTATTTTTGTGTGCTTCAGGAATTTCATTTGTAGGGAGATTTGAAATAGAAATATGTATTTCCCAAGGCTTAAAATTCCTTTTTTAAATCCTGAAATTCATTGATACTTTATTATTGCTTTTATTTTGGTAGGCTTGGAAGAGCAAAATCTTTGTAGAATTATCAAAAATATTTTCTTAATAACCTCTATGCTATGACAAACCCAAATATGTTTGTAATGATTCATTTTTTTGACGTTTTGAGGGAAATAAGAAAATATAGAAATAACGATTTTATTTGATTACCTCAATGTTTATAATATTCTCCTCCCTGACCCTCATAGAAGCTTTAATCTGATAATTTCATTTGAACAAATATTTGAAATTTAGGGAGGGGACTGTAAGTGTATGTAGGTGGTGATATGGATGGCTATGGGATTTACACTCCTTATATTAATTAAAAATACCTATCAGGCAATTCCTTTGGCAATGCTAAGAAGGTTATTCAAGCCCAAGCTTAAAGTATCATTCATAGTGTTCCCCAGGGTAGTCACCAGGTGTTTGTTCACAAACATGAAAGTTCTTACTTCCTTGAAGTGCCTTTTCTGTGCTGGAAATTCTATTTTTGTGCCCGGGAGTTCGAACACAAGGGGTCTATTGAGTCTTTTGTAAGTGCTAGCTAGCATCCACCCTCTTCCTCACCTCTTTCCTCTGCTGACCCCACCCTCCTGTGTCTCCTAGTCACTTCTCCCTTCCTGTTTTTCTTCTTCAGGATCCCTCATAAGGTCCCAGCCCAGTGGAAGTGATTTTCTGAGTTCACCACTAGGTATTTTACCTGAGGGCTTCCCTATTTCTCTGGGCATTTAGTGCTTTCAACCATGACTTTATCCCTGGTTTTAATGCAGAGGTGGAAATTCTGGAGTAAGAGATTGAGAGACTTATTTAAGCCCTGGGGGGCAAGTTGGTAGTGAAGTTGCTACAGAGTTTAAAAAGTTTTTAGCAAAGATAATTTCTTTGTCTGGAGTAAGTTTCAGAGTTTTTGCTTCTAGATAAGGGTTAAGGATGAAGAAAAGGAGGACACTTACTGCTTTGTTATCCCAGAGCAAGAACTACCCAACAGTGGAGTATTGAAGGGGAGGAAATTTAAAAATCAGGGAAGTAGTTTCTTGAAGCAGAAGATTTTGGAAAGGCTGCCCTATCTGTTGGAAAGACCGCTGGCCTGATGGCACAAGAGTGGATCCTATTCATGATCCTATGGCTCTTGCATTGTGTGGGCTTTCCCAAGTCACTTAATCTCTCCAGCCATCAGTTCTCTCATCTCTATTATTGAGTAGTTCAGCTTAATGCTCTTTAAGGTCATCCTGTTTGCTTTGTTTTGATGACCGCTTTGATATCTGTAGGTTAGAAGGTGCCTGATCTTAGGGCTTATTGACTGAGTCTTCTGCTCTTACTTCTACCCCGAGCCCTATCTTTCTAAGCCAAGAAGCAGCATATACTGTGGTTACCATCTTCAGATACCATCATATATTCAGTCTCCCTCTTCACACCCTGCTGGAGGAAGCAGAATAAGTAATTCAGACATACTTAAATATATGCTTGAGTGTGCCAGGCAACTGCTTAATTCCGTACTTAATTCCTGGTTCTTAGGGAATGCCGAAAATGAGTGGAATTCTTGATATCTTGAGGCAGAGGCTGTGACTAGACAGGACTGTTAGGATTGCCATTTTAGTTAAACTAAAGATCTGTAACCTACGCAATTTAACCTAAGTTCCAATTGAATGGCTTGTTTTACCATTATACAGGATTATTAGTCATCTTGGCCTAGACAGGTCCAGCTTGTACTGATCTATATTTTAGTAGGTTTAACCATAGTGAAAACCAGAGCTCAAAACTACAATGATGAATGTTAGAAAATTTAGCAGTGTTGTATATATAATGCTTTAGTCTGAAGACTTTCAGGTGAGTATGCTCTTCAGCACCTTGGCTTTTCTACCTCTGGCCACACATAGCTGCACATGGAATGTAACCGGGAGAGTCTTTTTTTTTTTTTTTTTTACTACCCCTTCAAAAATAAGAACAAACAACATGTTAGTCTTGGCAGAGGATGTTTAGATAGAGGATGTTGGGATACAGAGATTCAGGGTTGCAGAGACAGTGGCAGAATGCAAATATCATATTCAAATGTTAGGAGTAGGTATTGTTTATATCAAGATATTTTAATATGAAACCAGAAATTTTCCTTTTTAACTTACACTTATAAAACACTTTTTTCCTTTTTTACTTACACTTATATGCATACGTACATTCATATAAATATTTTTTATAAATACATTTTCCTCCTCAGGCCTATTCTTTATGTTCCTAAATATTTTTAAATGGCCGGTTGTTTTACTGAATTCATCCTTTTTCAATCATCTGACTAGCAATTCAGTAGAAATAATCTCATATTGCTACCATGAGATCCTACATGTGGTTGTGGAATAGAAAGGTCATCTATTCAGCTATTCTGGAATCGCACACAGACTGTAATGGCCACAGAAATATTTTTAATCATGGAAGTATGCACATAGTATATAATCTGTTTTTATAAACAATGGAGCCATATGCTCCTTTTAGTCTAAGCTCACGGCTATGTATTTTATTCACATGCTAGTTTTCTTAAAAGCTAAATTTAGAGAATTGTGTTACGTTATTTCTTCTTTATTTTTGTGAAACATTATGTTCATTCTCCATTATTATATCGCCTAATTTTGGGGAGGGCTGTTACATCTCTATTGTTCATTTTCAAGAAATTAGAAAATATGTGAGAAAGCATTTAAGACATGCTTTAGTGTAGGTTTATGTCCAAATAATAAGTCACACTCCAATGGATTGTAATTGTTGCATGAAATTATTTTTCTCATTGTTTACAATGTATTCTTTCTTGAATTTTCTTCTTTCAGAGAAGAGTTCCAGTCACAAATGCATATATGATGTATTTTGACATTTACTGCTAAGATGAAATGCAGAAATGAAACCACACATCCGTTTTAGTATTATCAGATGTGATTAGATGTACTTTCTCATGTTTTTATGCTACTGACTTATACAAGAAAAAAAATATTTTAAAAGGGTAACTGTTAAACAGCTAGGACCTGCAACTTCAGAGCTTCTGGGATAAACTGGAACATCAGAAGGACAGATTTTGTTACAGCATAATCACACCTTATTTCTTTCATCAGCAGTTGTTACCAGACGATTTTACTTCCTAGAATGGCGGACAATCTTCCCACAGAGTTTGATGTGATTATAATAGGGACAGGTTTGCCCGAATCCATTCTTGCAGCTGCATGTTCAAGAAATGGTCAGAGGGTTCTACATGTTGATTCAAGAAGTTACTATGGAGGAAACTGGGCTAGTTTCAGCTTTTCAGGATTGCTATCCTGGTTGAAGGAGTATCAGCAAAACAATGACATTGGAGAAGAAAGTACTGTTGCATGGCAAGACCTGATCCATGAAACAGAAGAAGCCATTACTCTTCGCAAGAAGGATGAAACTATTCAACATACAGAAGCTTTTTGTTATGCCAGTCAGGATGTGGAGGACAATGTTGAAGAGATTGGTGCTCTGCAGAAAAATCCTTCGTCAAGGGTGTCTAGTACCTTCACTGAAGTTCTGGATTCTGCATGCTTGCCTGAAGAAAACCAGTCATCATACTTTAATAGTGATGAAATGCCTGCCAAACACACTCAGAAAAGTGATAGAGAGATTTCCCTAGAAGTAACTGATGTAGAGGAATCAGTGGAGAAAGAAAAGTATTGTGGAGGTAAAACTTGCATACACACAGTTTCAGATAAAGATGGAGTTAAAGATGAAAGCAAATCTACAGTAGAAGACAATGCCAATCAACCAAATAGAAATAGAATTACTTACTCTAAAATAGTTAAAGAAGGAAGGAGGTTTAATATTGATTTGGTATCAAAACTGCTGTATTCTCAAGGATCGCTAATTGATCTTTTAATCAAATCAGATGTTAGTCGTTATGTAGAATTTAAAAATGTTACTAGGATTCTTGCATTTCGAGAAGGAAAGGTAGAACAAGTGCCTTGCTCTAGAGCAGATGTCTTTAATAGCAAGGAACTTACCATGGTTGAAAAGAGAATACTAATGAAATTTCTCACATTTTGTTTAGAGTATGAACAACATCCTGATGAATACCAAGCTTTTAGGCAGTGTTCATTTTCAGAGTACTTAAAAATTAAAAAATTAACTCCCAACCTTCAACATTTTGTACTGCACTCAATTGCAATGACATCAGAATCATCTTGCACTACAATAGATGGCCTTAATGCAACTAAAAACTTCCTTCAGTGTCTTGGACGGTTTGGCAATACTCCCTTTCTATTTCCCTTGTATGGCCAAGGGGAAATTCCCCAGTGTTTCTGTAGGATGTGTGCAGTTTTTGGTGGAATCTATTGTCTTCGTCATAAAGTACAATGCTTTGTAGTCGACAAAGAATCTGGAAGATGTAAAGCAATTATAGATCACTTTGGTCAAAGAATAAATGCTAAGTATTTTATTGTGGAAGACAGTTACCTTTCTGAGGAAACATGCTTAAATGTGCAGTATAAGCAGATCTCTAGGGCAGTACTCATTACAGACAAATCTATACTAAAGACAGATTCAGATCAGCAGACTTCCATTTTGGTAGTTCCTCCAGCAGAACCAGGAGCTTCTGCTGTTCGGGTCACAGAATTATGTTCTTCAACCATGACATGCATGAAGGACACCTATCTGGTACATTTGACGTGTTCATCTTCTAAAACAGCAAGAGAAGACTTAGAATCAGTGGTGGAGAAATTATTCACTCTGTATTCTGATACAGAAATAAACAAGGAAGAACTTACAAAGCCAAGACTCTTGTGGGCTCTTTATTTTAATATGAGAGATTCCTCAGGCATTAGCAGAAGCTCATATAATGGCTTACCTTCCAATGTTTATGTCTGCTCTGGGCCTGACTGTGGACTGGGAAATGAGCATGCTGTCAAGCAAGCTGAAACACTTTTCCAGGAGATCTTTCCAAGTGAGGAATTCTGCCCTCCACCTCCAAATCCAGAAGACATTATTTTTGATGGTGATGATAAGCAGCCAGAGGTTCCTGGGAACAATAATGCAATAATAGCCAAACTAGAATCCTCTGAGGAAAGCAAAAACCTAGAAAACCCAGAGAAGCACCTTCAAAATTAGAAAAGAACTATCTGGAAATGCTGTTTTGGACCTTTACCATGGCGTCAGAATATTCTCATTTAAAGAACAGTTTCCCATATGAGTAATTAGAAGTGGTGATATATGATGAATGCTATGCAGATGTTGTCTTTAACTCTCTTTCAGACATTCAGCATTGAATATTTTTGTTAACCTATCAATAAGTAATTTATTGATTATTGAACATTTTGTTTAGAATGTGCTATGTGATCCAAAGTCTTAAAACAGTTAGCTTTATTTTAGTATTGGGTACATGTGTAAGGGTTCCATGTTAGCAACTCAGCTTAAAGGTAACATTGTATTTGCTAATGATCTTCAGATTTTATCTTTGTCTACAGAATAATTAGTAATACCCAAGTAACATTTTAATTGCTTTTACAGCTATTAGAGTTGCTGCAGCCTGTTTGAATAGTGAAACACACAAATGGTAAATTATGTGGATCTTTTGCATATAATATAAATATATAGACATGGTGGTAGGAATAGCAACTAATACAGATGCCAATATGATAATAAAATACATTTGTCTGTAATTGTTAAAAGATTAGCTTTGCATGATCCTTTATTCATTGTGAAGGTCCAAAGTTTATAATACCCACTTGACCCTTGTAACTGATGAGGCAATGATGCCACCACAGTGTTCTAATTTACAAAAAGAGTTGGAGTTCAATTTTTAGTGGTTGAAAAGCTCATTTTTGGGGGAGGTTGATTGCAAAGAAAATTTGAAGGATAAGATTTATTCTCGTTTAATACTTCAGAAAATTTCTGTAGATACCTGCTGTGGCACTTAAAGAACTTCCAAGTAACATAGACCAAAAGGAAAAATGAAGTGCCCCAGGAGAAGATACTTCAGAAGGGTTGTTCTGAAATTTCTAAGGAGGAATTCTTAGGAATTCCTATGGAGAAATGGAGTGAGGCATTTTTGACCTAGGATTACAGATAGTTCTAAAACCCTCTATAAATAAATTATCCAAGATTTCTCAGCGAGAATGAGACATACCACCTTGTTGGCTCTACCACTTTAATTAATATCACTAACATAACTGACAGGAATGAATCAAAGGGGGATTTACCATGCCCTTTCTACTGTGTCCCACTTCACAAATAGTGAAGTAACAACCTTCTGAAATCTCTCTTGCCTCTTAGGTGTTGGCTAGAGTATGGAAACTTTTTCTCCCAGAACCACCCAACATCATAAAACTGGTAGTACTCCAGTGGGGTGAAAACCTGTGGAGCCCTCAGAAGACATGAACTTGCTCTTCCTCTAGTCCAGTTTCCATTCCTCAGGCAGAGAATGATGATCCTTGTGACAGTTTTTGCTCTGAAACAGCATTTATCATGTGCTTGGTACTTAGTATTATGCTTTCTCATGACAGTTTCTCCACAGCCCTTTAGGCAGATTTGCATATACCTTCTGTATTAGTCTGTTCTCATGCTGCTGATAAGACATACTTGAGATGATAGTTTATAAAGAAAAAAGAGGTTTAATGGACTCACAGTTCTGTGTGGCTGGGGAGGCCTCATAATCATGGTGGAAGGCAAAAGGCACATCTTACATGGCGGTGGACAAGAGAGAATGAGAACCAAGTACAAAGGGAAACTCCTTTAACATTGGATCTCGTGAGACTTACTACTGTGAGAACAGTATGGGGAAACCACCACCATGATTTAGTTATTTCTCACCAGGTCTCTCCCACAACAGGTGGAAATTATAGGAGCAGCAATTCAAGATGAGATTTGAGTGGGGACACAGCCAAACCATATCATCTTCAAAGAATAAACAGAATTATTAGTAATTTGCTCAGTATCTGGTATGTGGAAGAGCCAACATGGGGACTGAATCTTGTGATTCTAAAACCTTTGATCTTTCCACTAACATTCACTTGTTAGAAGAATGTCGGCACTGCAGGAAAAAGAAAATATGCCCATGAAAATTAGTCTAGCATTGCTGGGGGGAGAAAGCACATACTGGTCTTACAGCTTATTGATCAGAGAAATGTGAAGATTAAGATGAACTAAACAAATATATTTTAGAGCATGGATCTCATTGAAGTAGAATTTGGCTAAGTTTTAGCAAAATAATGTTCTTCAGTAACACATCTTTTGATCTGAAGATTGTGTTATAAAAAATGTTACCAGGCCAAAATTTTTTCTGAATACACTCTTTATTGGTCCTCTGTATGTGAGGAAAATGAGACCAGACAGATTTAAGTAATTGACAACTTAAAGTAGCAAAGTCATGGATTGCATTGACTTTTAAAAATATAGTAAAGTCATATTTAAACTTTATCCTAAAGTTTAAGTCTATCAAAACAACCGAGATACTTGAAATAGACCTATAAAATAGTAATTAAAATAAAAAATATGTAAGATGATAAATAAAGTGAAGATGAAGTTATTCCGGATCTACTGAAAAGATTTTTAATATCACAGATTATTCATAAGAAATTGAGGAAAGGAGCAATGAGAAGTTGCAAAAGATGGTATAGCTGAGTATAATGGAAATAGGAAAAATTAGTCCAAAATAAAGGTTGATTTAAAAATGAAGAAAATGAATACATTTCTTAGTTAAATGAATACAAAATATGTGGGAAATGAGAAATTATGCCAATAAAAAGCAAAGCATTTTAAAATTTAGGGGATATAACCCAGTGTAATTTTCTGACAGGTTGGACTTTCACCCTAATGGACTTACTGGTGAACTTTTTCAAATGCTTGAATAATGTCTATCCATGTATCATGAAAGACTATGCTTCAGATTGCATTTTGAGGCAAATACAGTCTCAATACTAAGAGTCAGACATTTTTAGAAGAATTTCATTCTCAACAGATGAAAAATGCAGAATAAAATATTGGCAAACAATACAGCAACAAATAATTTACTATCAGGATTATAAGGCTGGTGTTCAGGAGAACAGCCATTAAGTCAGCATCAACAGAACAAATAGTTAAAAATCCAAAGTATTAACTACAGATAACTTTTCAAAAATTCATCATTCCACCCTTGATTTAATTATTTTTGGCAATTATTTGATAGACTTCTTAGAGTCTGTTAAGTATGTAAACCAAAAACTACCATTATTCCTACTGGGAAAACATAAACATTTCTCAAGCAAAAAGTAAACAATGTTGGCATCGTTTTTATATATGGTTAAAGAAACCTGTCATTGCAATAAAAGCCAGCATTCACAAAATGAGGAAGGTAAGGAAAGTAGAGTAAGTATTTTCTATTAACATGGCTTTACGGCTACTTAAACCTATAGTATATAAATGTACTCACAATAAAAGACTAATGCAAGAATTGTGGGCTATATAATTTTGAAAAATCTAATTTCTACATCTCAGCAGTGACAAACTGCAATTTAAAAAGTGTTTTGTTATTAATATAAGACTTTCAAAGCAAGTTATATAACTATATTGAGATAAATTAAGAAGGATGCCTAAATAGAAGCAGGTTTAAGGAACCACATTTTTTAAAATGAGCAAACTCCCATGGGAGCCATCCTGGTGTAATGGAAAAGTAGTACATGGGGAGATGGGAGTTTTTTGAAAGCCAGCATTACACTTCTTGTTTCACTACTTACCAGTTGTATACTCTTGGGAAAGTCACTCCTAGTATCCATTTCACCATCTGCAGAATAAAAATACTTCACAGAAATATTGTGAGGATTAAGTTAGGTAATGTGTATTAAAATAGAAAGCTATATCCAAAGGAATGCCAGTATGTGAATATGTGACATTGGTATGTAAATTTACCACAATTCCATTTAACATTCCAACTGGTTGCTGTGTGTAATATGGCATAATTGTAATAAATTATTTAGGAAAGTAAGCAAGCAAATATGTAAGTTTTTTTAATATAGGGGGAAAATGAGAGCCTTGCCCTTCAAATCCTTAAAACATGCTGTTAAACAGCCTTTCTGAATATTCTGTGGTGCCAAGTAGAAAGTTTAACTAAAACTAATAAACCAATTGGAAAGAAAGAAATATTAATAACTGCTGGTGGAAAGACTAGCTAGATGTCAGTGTGGAAAGATTAGATCTATTTTACATGTGATATTCCAAATGAATTAAAATGTTAAGTATAAAAGGAAAATATTCCAAATGAACTAAAATGTTAAGTATAAAAGGAAAACTAAAGACTACAAGTCTCACATCAGTAGTGGTACAAAGAAACTTCATGGCAATTGACAAGGTAGATCAACTAAAAGAAAAATTTTAAATGTCTAGTGGATAGGAAAAAGACAAAAGACAAAATTAAAAGAAACCTATTTGTATTACACATGGATGCACTCAATTTTTGTAAAACTACATGTATATCCATAAGGCTTTGTACTCTTTCTTAGGCAAATCTATAGAGATCTTGTGTAAATAAGAAAAATCAATTATTTGAATGGTGTTCAAATTTCCTACTATTAAAAATACAACTTTGACTTAGTTCATGCTATTGTATTACAAAATTGTTTTAATTGCATATGTCCTCATAGCAGCAGCATTGTATATTAGTAGCCTTTTAGGAGAGAACTATGTAGAAGATTATAAAAAGGGCTTTATAACTGATCTATCTTTTGACATACTCACTTTGAGTGGCATATGCCCAGGAAAATATTTAAAAGAAAAAAAAAAGCTATTGGTACAGAGATTTCTAGCAATTCCACTCACATAACTTTAAGGGGAAAAAAAGTCCAACGACTGGGAAATGGATAAGTAAATTTTGGTGTATTGCTAGTGCTATCACAGAATGTTATAGAGCCATTAAATAATATTAATATATGTAAAATTGTATGCAAAATGTGAGATTCAAAAATGTTAATAAGCATAAATTATGTTTACTGATATATGTGTGAAAATTTAGGTCTATATTGAAAAGAATCAGAAGATAACATGTAATTCAGTTTAACATTAGGGGTTCTTTTTCTTCTGTTAAATATTGATGTATGCAATAAAAAATAAAAGACAAATTGGTAAAGTGGTTTACTGAACTGGTGAGAAAAATTACTGATTTCTTAGAAGTTTCTAAAATTCTATTTTAAGATAAAATATACATTTCTAGGTATTAAAGTCAAAAAAGGTCATCTTCAAATATGTGCAGCAGAAAGTTTTACAAACCTTGGTGGGAAGGAATTCTTGGTCAAGATGGATTTCATAATTTGTTTTTTCTTTGTTGATCACCATTAAGGAATAGTAATAGAAATGTTAGTAATACATTCTAGGACATCAGCATGAAGACATCATATATTAATTAAAGTATGACCGTAAATGCAAGAACAAACATGTCACTTGGGTATCTTAAAAACCATGGAGATGAAAGTTGGATTCATGGATGTGACCAGACCTGGTTTGCAGAGAGAACTGTGCGAAGGCCAGATCTCAGGGGACTGAAGTTGCGGACAGACCCTTTCTCCAGTCAGCCTGAGAGATGCAAATCAAGGTGATTTAATTTAACAAACATCCAATGAAAACTCCTACTGTGGGTTTTGAATTGGCCATATTCTACGAAATTAGAGCTATAAATATAAGTGCTCTGTACCTGACAAACATTCTGTTGGAATGTTTACCTTAGGGTAAGGTACCTTTTACCTTAATAAGCATTTAAGACCTTTTTTACCTGTCACACTCCCCACTGTAGCTAGCACTGCCTGTTTTCCTGGCAAAAGAAAATAATCAAAAGAGAAGTCTCTGCCTCGTGCATGACATCCCTTTTAAAAAATGCCAAAACTTATTACACAGTTGAAAACAGGTGGCTTAAAGGTTAAAAGCCGAATCATTTAACACTTTCCGAAATCTGTTTTGGATAACATTCAGTGAGTTAGGTTTTTCACATTAATCAGAAACTTTTTCTCTTGCCTGGAGAAGGAGCCAAGAGAAGCTCCAGGGGATTGGGTCCAGAAGCCCGGGACATCAAGGTCTTATGGAGAGGAAGTGTAATGAAATTAGATCATAAAGTTTCAATACCAAGAAATTCTGATGAAGATTAATTTTATTTACGTTCATCTTGATGGATCAAGTGAAAGTCACACTCCTAATGCATGGAGGTAGCTGCTTTCCTCTGAAGAGTTTCAAATTTTTATTTTAGTATTTTTACCTTTATTATAAAGAGGCATTTGCAGTGTAGTTCCTTTCCTTTTAACCAACAACCAAATGTATTCACATTTCAACAGCAGGGGACACTACTTCCAGCTTTCTGTAAGGCATGAACCGTACAGAAGCTGAGTGATTCACCTGAAAGAATTTGACTAACAAAAAATGGATAACAACAGTTCTGCTACAGCATTTGTAGGAAGGCTTTTCTCTTGACAACTACATTTTCTTAAATGATCCTCAGGACTACTGTGTAAGGTAAGAAAGGGCGTGTATTTATATCCATTTTTATAGATGAAACCTGGAGGAATTAAGTGACTTGCCTGGACTCTCCTACTTTGTATTTAGACCCAATAATGAGAAATGAAATGCTGGCTTTGCTTCCATTTCAAGAGAGTGATTTATTACATGAAAGACTATATAACACATAAATCACTATTTAAAAAGTGGTGGCTTCTGGAACTTTAGAATACAATTGGCTTTTCAACAAATAGCAAAATAATCCTATAAATTATAATTTGTGTAATTATAATAAAATGGGCCAACTGATTGAAAGAGGAGAAGGGAGTTAAGTTCACTCCTGAAATCAGAAAAATGATTTCCTTGTTCTGATATGTCAAGAGCTTAATAAATTTATATGTACTATCTGCATTGGCTCCTGCTGTTGGCCTATGATTCTTGGCATTTGCTTGTTACTAAATATGTATTTAATTCTAATAGATTCTGGACAACTTTAATATTAATAAAGGCATACACATCAGAGGACTGACTGGATTCAGAGGTACAAGATTGACAATGTGTAGCAGGAAGATGAATATCTGATTATAATTCAGTCAGAATGAGATACATATTTAGGCATTTTATAAATAATCCTCAAAGACACTAGTGCAGTGTTTTATGCTAGTTCTTTTTATTACACATACAATTAAAGCCCTTGAGTTCTCTATTTCTGCTCATTTGAGACTTTAGTCTGTTCCTTATTCCTCTCTTACTTAAATATTACCCAGTATGGGGCAAGTTTTTTAAATCATTACCATAAATTAATATTACTATATTTATAAGTTAAATTTACAGTAAAAGTTTGTGTAACCATTGCAGTATTTTACCAACTATAAAGAAGAAATTTGGGAAAATGTATTGACTAAGGAAGAGCTTAGAGTCTTGTTTTTATGCAATTAATAATATAGTTGTTAATTTCCTAAAATGATTTAAGTGAAGTGTTAAGGAGAAATGAGTTATACGTTCTTCTGTTCTCATTTTGGACTACATAACATTATTTGTAATACCCCCTGCAAGTACCAACCAGATACTTACAGCAAGTAAAAAGCAAGATGAGAATTGCACTGGAAATAGTTTCTCAGGAGATTGTAATTTCCCTTCAAACAGACTATGTGTATGGCACCTCTGTATTCCCTGCAGTTTACTGCATATCACAGGTATCCCAAAAACGATTCGCTAATTGAAAGGCCAGCTAGCAGTTTCCATTGGCTATTTTCTTCCATGTCATCCTCCTGCCTTCACACCCTTCTAGGTTCCAACCTGAGGAACAGAGGACAGCTAGGACCCATCTCTGGTAAAATACGTTGCAATCATAGTCCTGGCTTCTTGTATTATTACTACAGATAATTAGTTTTAGGGTAAACCTATATGAGTCAATAAAGCTACTTGAAACAGTACACATTTAAATATAAGATGTTATATCTAAATAATTTTGCTAATTTTCTCCCATTAAGGCAGCATTTCTTAAACCAGAGTGTTTAGCCTTTTATTGGCAGTCTGGAGACATTCTGGTTTTCACATCTGGGAATCAGATGCTACTGGCATTTAGTGGGTAGAGGGCAGGGGTGTTGTTCAACATACTGCAATGTACAGGTTAGCTCCCTCATAACAATTATCTAGCCCCAAAGTCGATAAGTGTCAAGCTGAGAAAAACTGCACTAGAATAAGTGTTTAATATTCATAAGGAGTCTGCTTTCCTCCTTAGGTTTTCTGACTCCATAAGTGCTTCTTCAACAGGGTCATTGTTGATAGGAGTGCTGTATTTGCTGCTCCCACATAGATCCCCCAGATCCCCACTCCCTTCCCTTACCAATCCACAGTGGTTTCCTTCTGGTGGTTTGTTTATAACTTAGATTCCAAAACAAAAGTCTGAGAACAAGAGAATATTTTTTTTATCCTGCCCCAGTTGTCAGGTATAGATTAGAAATTTGTGAATTTTTGTATTTTTAAAATCATTTTCTCCAGAAATAGTCTCTGCAAAGCAATTATATTAATAGATATGAAAGGCAAGTCTTTCTATGCATGGCAACTACCTCAAAATCAATGTAAAAACATTTTAGCATACTGTTTTTGGAAGGGATACTATTCACTTGACAGACTGTTGGCATATTAATCAAATTACACATATGTAACAATATCCTATGGCCACAGAGAAGCCTATTCAAGACTAAATAAACCATCCATAGTTGTACGCACATTTGCACTCACTGGTGGTTCACCAAGCAATGAGATAAGCAGCAGCTTGGCATTTTGTAGATGGCGTTAACTATAGAAAATACTTAATTGCAATGGAATGAGTCAGTATGTTTAATGCGGATAAGAACCTTAACTAGACACTGCCAAGTGAAGCACAGGGTTCAATACAATGTAATATTTATGAGCATTAACCATGTCCCAGTTTCTGTGCTAGACTCTGGGGATACAGAGATGAGACTGTAACTAATACTTAGCACTAACTGAATGCCAAGTATTGCTCTGCATGTTTGCTATACTGATTTTATGTTTTCCTTATAAGAATCCAATTGGGTAGATATTTTATTATCCCCATTTTGCAGATGGGTAAACAGACAATGTGAAGACAAAGAGCTTGACCAAGATCACACAGCTGGTAAGTGGTAGAAGTGGGCTTCAAACCCAGGCAGTTTGATTCCATAACCCCAAGCTTAGCCCACATGCTCTACCGAGATGTGATATGGTGACTTTGGGGGTGTCCGATGAAGTCCAGGAACACTAGTAACTGCTTATGTGCCAGGAACTGTTCTGATTTTCTTCACACATTTTATCTCAATTTTTAAAGCAACTCTGTGAGGCAGATATTAGCATTTCCATATGTAGATGAGAAATAAGGCTCAGTAACTCTTTGAAAGTCAGAATGTAAGTACTGGAACTCTCAAGCCATTGCACCTGACAGTGATGCACAATTAACCACTATATTAATCAGGCTATGATAATTGATAATGTACAGTAGTCCTACTAGGGAAATCTAGGAATGCTTCGAAAAAGAAAAGGTGTTTGTGCTTGGCCCTAATGGTTGAGGATTTCCATGGGCTGATACGAGGAACAATATGATATGATATTCTTCCATGCAGGAAGAATAGCAGAAAAGGGGAAGGAGGCATTGAGGACACAGTCTGCATAGCTGGAGCATGGCTTGCCTGACCTGGCGTGAAGAGGCAGGACAGGTGGAATAGGGCTCATAGTGTCCATAGCCTTGAATAGCTTGCTAAGAATTGGGACTTTTACTCAATGGATAAGGTGCTGTGGAAGATCTTTCCTGATAAGACTTAATGTTTCAAAGATTAGCCTGGTGACAATGGGGAGGAGACTGGGAAAAAAGTGTGGATACTGGATGCCAGTGACTGGCAAGGAGAAAGAATGTGATAAGGCCTGGCTAGGGCAGACAAAGGGAATGAAAGAGGCAGAGAACAATTTGCAGATAGAAATACGGGATCTGGAGAATATGTTACAAATTAGGTAGAGAGGGAAAAGAATCGAAAATGTCTAAAATTTCAGCTTTGGAATCTGAATGTATGCAATTCATTTAACCAAGACTGGAAACAGGGTTTGAGGAAAAGCAAATGGATTTAGTTTTGGTTATACAGAGTGATCAGTAGATACCTCTGGAAGGTCTTGGAGGGCTTTGTATGCCATTCTAAGGAATTCCGACTATCCTAGTGGAGAAACACCTAATGGTATTAAATAAGAAAGCAGATTGCATTTGCTTATCTTTGTGTCTGTATGGAAGATGAATCAAGGAGAGACAAGAATGGAGAAGGGAGATCAGACAGAAGGCTATTAAAAGAGTTTGGCAAGAGATGGTGAGAGTCTAAATCAGGGCAAAAGTAGTCAGGACAACAAAGGACAGATCTGAGAACTGTTGAGATAAATTAGCCTGACTTAGTGATTGACTGAACAGGAGTACTGCGAAAAAGGAAGAGAAATTAGAAGAAAATTAGAAACTGTGGACTTGATTAATGCAAACATGGTGCCCTGCCTGATTTGGCATAGTAACTCCTGCCCCTGGATTAGTCCTGAGCCAGAAAGATTCTCTCTCGCTCTTTTTTTAAAATAATATTTCTAAGTATAGGGATTTGAGTCAGAGGCTGCCAGTACTTTGATTACCAGGGAGTCTGTCCAAATACAAAGAAACTAAACTAGTGATGGGAGGAGAGAGACAAAGCCCTGATGACATTGCTTCCAGCTTCTAGATTATGTGCCCCACATATTCCTATTGGGCACTATGCTTGGAGCCAGTGCCACTTTGGACATACCAGTTACATAAGATTACCCACTTACTTGCTCCTTATAGGTAAAAAACATATGGTGTAGAAATAGCAGATGATGTAGAAGAGAGAAGTGTTACAGAAGCCAAGAGAAATTTCAACAAGTGCGTGGGACAAAGTGTTAGCATTGCAAAGAGATTGGGTAAACCAATGTTTTAGCAGTTGATTTATCAATTGATGAAATTCTAGAACAATGGTTTTAAAATGAAGAGTGCTCATGAATCAAATGAGCACTTCTTTAAAATGCGGATCACCAGGCAGCACTCCAGCATTCTGGGTCAGTAGGTATACAGAGGACTATTGTAATCAATTACTGGGTGGGTGGTGGGTTGTCATGCATAGTGACATAAATTAGAATCAAACAAGTATCGGGTGATATGGTAGCGAGATTTAATTTCTCTCCTGTTGAGTATTTTGGTAAGTTGTATGAAGGCATTAAAATTTTGCACACCTTCTCACCTAACAATTATATTGTCAAGAATTCAACCTAAGGAGATAATCATGAATGCATGTAAATATATAGCTACACTGATTACAATGTCCATAGCTAACACTTATTGAGTACCATATGCTAGGTACTGTGATAAGAGCTTTATGCATATTAATGAACTCTTTATTTTCATCCCAACTTCGTGAGGTAGTTAGATATGTCATTACTCCATTTTACATTTAGAAAACTAAAGTACCAGGAGATTAATTTGTTGAAGGTCACACAAAAAGTGGAGGATATGGAACCTAGGCCCAGTGCCCCTTGGTCACTATGTGTCATTCTCTCTCCTCACAGCACTGTTAGAAGAGTGAAACATTGAATGACATTCAAAAGTCCACAGTTTGAAGCCTGAGAGAGCACATATGCTAGAAATCAACATACCAGCAAGCAAATCATGCAGGACCTGCATCCTGGAAACACTTTTTACCCTGCCTTTCCCCAGAAGATGATCATAACTAATCTCATAGTACCTCACATCCCTGTGAAAGTCAGTTGTTGCTGACTTTCCCCAGAAGGGAAAACCTCTCCAATTGGCCATGACTGGTCTTACATCTCTTTATGACCCAGTATATTTATTGATCTGTTCCAATCCTGAGCTTCCACTGTACACCCCCCTGGATCCTCCCTTCATGAACAGTATACTCCCCTATAACTTCAACATCTTTGAACATTTCTCTTGACCCTGGCTGCCCCCAAGATCCCTACTTTCCCACCTTTCCCAGCTGTGTCTTCCTTAACACCAGGTATACCCCATGGCCAGGTAGTAGAATAGGTGACTCGTTAAGTATCACTGCTGCTTCTGAAGCATTACTTCCTCATTCTATAAAACTCTTTGCTTCATCAACACTCTCCCAAGGTCAGGTTGCAAAATTGAACTCACATTTGTCAAACAGATGTGCAGGGAATATAAAACTTTAGCTGTCATCTCTCGTTCACAGTCTCAACTCACCTTCCTGGATCATTCCCATCAGTTGACAAGCCGAGCCACCATCCCCAGTTGTCCCTCGACTTAATGACTGTCTCTGTTCTTTCTTCAAAGAGTCTTCTTTTTGGTCCACTACTTGCACTTCTATATCCTCAGTGAATTTTATTTTGTAATATACTTAAAAGTTTTTAAGTACAGAAAAATGCAAAGAATAATACAGTGAGGTCCATGCATTTACTACCCAGTGGGCAAATACTGGTATTTCTTTCTTTGTTTTAATCTAAAGAATTAAAATATTGCCGTTAAAATTTACACCTCTGTATTTCCTCCATTCCATTTTACCTCCTTCCTTCCAGAGGTCACTAACATGAATTTAAGGTGAATCCAAGCAATGCTTCTGTCCTATTATAAACAATTTATTTACATATTTCTCCCTTTTGATAGAGGTCCATTTCTTGTTTTTCACTGTAATATAATAAACAGTGCTTCAGGGTATATCCTTATACACATTTCTTCCTGCCCAATACCCAGAGTTTCTCTAGGGCTGTGTTGTCTAATACGGTGACTACTAGTCACATGTGTCTCTTGAGCTCTTGAAATGTAGCTAGTTTATACTGAAGTGTAAGTGTAAAATATCCACTGTATTTCCAGACTTTGTATGAGAAAAATGTAAAACTCTCAATAATTTTATATTGATTACAAATCGAAATGATAATATTTCGCATACGTTAGTGTCTTAGTTCAAGCTCCTGTAACAAAATACCGTAAAGTGGGTGCCTTGTAAACACAGAAATTTATTTTTCACAATTCTGGAGGTTGGAAATCTGAGATCAGGGTACTGACATGGTTGGGTTCTGGTGAGGGTCCCTTGCAGGTTAGTGTGCTTATGTGTCTTATCCTCACATGGCAGAAAGAGAACTAGAGTGAGCTCTCTGGCCTCTCATAACAGCACGAGTCCCATTCACGAGGGCTCCGCCTTCATGGCCTAATCACCTTCCAAAGACATCACCTCATACTATCACACTGAGGCTTAGGATTTCAGCACATGCATTTGGGGGGACACAAACATTCAGTCCATAGCAGTTGGATAAAATAAAATATATTATTAAAATTAATTTTATCTGTTTCTTTTTACCTTTCTAAAATGTAAGTAATGTTTGTGGCTCACATTATATTTCTACTGAATAATGCTGCTCTAGGGTTTATAATTAAACGTGGAATTGCTAGGCGCATAGATGCTGGGCAAATATTCAAATTGATTATTTTCAACTTCCCTTAGTCCTACCCCTTTATTTACCCCCTCCTCCCCGCCTTCCCCCGCCAGTTCTTGGTGAACTTTCCTGTCTCTGAGCTCCTCTGGCACTTAACATCTGTATGTTCATTTGGCATTTCAAGTATGTAATTTTGTATTTTAGTTTGTTCTTTCCAGTTGCCTTTCCCCCTTTACATCAAGGACCTTATCTTATGACTTTTGCTTCTCCAGAACTAAGCTTGGGGCCCTACCTGTTAGAGCCACTAAAATATTTAAAGAAGATTTAGACACACCAGCCTGGTGACTATCTGCTGTAAAGCTGCGATTTGTCCTGGAACAATTTTGTCTTATTTACTTAGAATGCGCCTTTAATTTCTTGTGCATCCAGGCTTCACCCTGCTCTCCATAATGGGAGCGAATTCCCTAGGAAGTAACAACAATCTGTTTCATGATGAAACTGCCGATGTCTTCCCAATAAGCTTCTATCTTCCTGATGGGTTCTGGAGTCCAGGGAACTGGCTAGATCAGGGTGAACCTCAAGGGCATTTAGTTAGATTTTTTTTTTTTTTTTAGATGGAGTTTCGCTCTTGTTGCCCAGGCTGGAATGCAATGGCGCATTCTCGGCTTACCGCAACCTCCGCCTCCTGGGTTGAAGCAATTCTCCTGTCTCAGCCTCCCAAGTAGATGGGATTACAGGCGTGCGCCACCACGTCCAGCTAATTTTTTGTATTTTTAGTAGAGACGGGGTTTCACCGTGTTGGCCAGGATGGTCTCCATCTCTTCACCTTGTGATCCACCCGCCTCGGCCTCCCAAAGTGCTGGGATTACAGGCGTGAGCCACCGTGCCCGGCCATTTAGTTAGATTTTTAAGAGCTTTTCATATGATGTCACTTTCAGCCATTTTATGATATGCTGTGTCAGGTTATTTATGGCATTATTATAGTTTGTTGGACTATAAGAAGCAGCAGAATTGCAAAAGACAAGATAGGTAAAGAGGAACGAAAGCTAGAAATGAGTAAAATATAAAAATCAGAGCTGCCAATATAAAAATCAGAGCTGCCTATATAAGCTGGAAAAGATGCCCTTTCCTCAGGGCTGGCTCACCCTAATATCTTGACATCCATACTGACCCTTTTAACTAGGGAGCCTTGGGCATAAGAGCGCGTTTGGTGTCCTGTGCAATACTATATTGTGAAATGTTAACATGAATGAATGGTTCAGTTCTTATCTGGGGGCAATTTCCAAATTCCTAATATGCAGCCACTGAGCAGCAGATAGGGACAAAGGCAAGCAAGTTTTAGAGCCCAGAAGGAGACAACCAGAAGGTTTTCTTTAAAGTTCTCAAGTGCCAAAAGATGGAGTGTTGATATAGGAAGATTTCTGAAGAATGAAGGGTTTCACACATAAAAGGCACCATAGCACTGAATTGTAAGTATGCACTGTTTCCTTGCCTGGAGTGAACCTCATATATATATATATATATATGTATAAACCAGTCTGTCCACTGGAGGCTTGAGGCAGATCTCTTTATTCTCTCTGTCTTAAAGATGTAGATGAATTCTTAGGTAAGATGTAATAAGCAAAAATAAATAAATAAATACAAAAGTGGATATGCAAAAAAAAGGGAGAAAAGAAGACAGCCTTAAACCACTGAAACCCTAGCATATACATGAAAGTCTTCTCATTGAAGAGAACCATTCCGTAGAACACTAAGGTCCTTAAATATATTCCCATTTCTGTGCTGCTGCCTGGACAAAGAGACAGAGAATGATGGTGCTGTTCGTTGCTTTGCTGAAAACGATGGAGGTCAGGACGGAACAGAAATGTGCTGCCTGCAGAGTCCATCAGAGAGTGGAGAGAGGGCCACCCCTCTGCACTGCACCTCTCGGTGTGGGATCGAGACTGAAGGATTCAGAGTGGTTTCTTGTGCTCCTGCACCAGTGATGGGAATTGAGGAAAACCTGGGAAATGAGCAAATAGTCATAGAGATTATATTAAAGGAAATCTGATTTTAACCTTGACTCATCATTTTGAAAGTCAGAATCATCAATGACAACTTTTAAGCATACAGATGTTCAGGTTCTGTCCCAAGCCTACTGGATCAAGTATTTTCAAGGGCAGAGCCTTGGAATCAGCATTTTAAGCAGCCTCCTCAGGAGTTTCATATGTAGCTATTTCAAAAGCTGACATTTGGAAACAGCATTCTTTTAAGGGAAAGAGACATGCTGCTCGATCTAGAAGGTGTTAAATTGAACATCAAAGAGGGGAGTTAAATTCATGTTAACCCCAATTTGACAGTGTGGGAGAGAAGCTTGAAATAGTAGAAAGTGAATGGGTCTGGGAACCAGCCTTGTTCTAACACCCACTTTGTGGTCTTGGGGAAAATATCTCATATTTGTAAAGCTTTCTTCTCCCACCTTCATTAAAAAATTTTTTTTTTTTTAGTTCTTCGTTACTTGACATTCTCAGATCAGGATGACTAAGAGATTTTTCTTGCCTATCCAAATTCTTCCACACTGGTCACCAATATGGGCTTTGCTTTATACTCCAGTGCCGCCACCTCACAAGTTTGTTTTAAACTTAAAGCATTTTGCCCTAGTATTGCACTGCACAGGCTATATAGCAATTATGTTTTTCCTTAGCACGTTATGTGTGACAAGCTTCTTCTCTCATTCTCCTTGTATGGTCCTGAGGTATCATATCACATTTTTCTGGCTGATTAATTGCTTACACACAATTGTAGCAGAAAGCGTGATATTCATTCTTGAGAGAAGAGTCACACTCGCCCTCTGACTGTGTTTCCGTACTCTCCACTTGAATCAGCAGCAGGGTAATAGGAAATGACTTTAATGGAATCAGTGTTGTTATCACCTGCTCTAAAACCTAAACCCTGAGCTCCCTTGAGAGCTTTGTAAATTATAAATGATGGAATGAAGATTTAATTCAGTGCCTCTGAGATTTCCTCCTATTTTTAATTTGTTCTTCTGGGATATCGGATGTTTTTTCATTTACTGCCAGGTTAATAATCTAGGAAGGAACACTTAGAAACTCGACTCATCATTGAAACCACACAGCTATTCCACAATTTTTTCGTGTGTTGAATGTTTTCATAGAACTAAAAAGACCTCAGCCTTCGCCATTGCTTAGAAACAACTTGCTTCATGTAGTCTTTTTGGGGAAAATCCAAATAAAGCTCCGGACTAGCAGTCAGAAGATCTGGGTTCTCATTCAAACAGAACCTTACTAGTCTTGTGACCTTAGGCTAGTCACAGATATCAGCCCCTTTTCTCACACTCTCATCAAATGGGGACAATGAGACTTTCCTGCCTGACATGCCTGGAAAGATCTAATTAGAAAAATACATTAAAAAGTACTTTGAAATTTATAAAATATTATATGAAATAAAGTTATATTATTTTGATTAGAGAATAAGAGATGATAAATCTAACAGGAATGTCATTTGACTTTACAACACTCATAAAAATGAATATTTTATAGATTTTTGTAATAGCCAAAAATTATCATGTAAGAACTGTCAAATCATATTTTGAGTTGAAAAAGAGATCCCTTAGGTAAAATAGCAGGGAGTTGGTCTTGTTTTATGTTCTTCTAACCTGTGTATTGCTATTTCCCTGAGGAACAATTTTTTTTTTCATTGAAATGTCACTGTTGCTATTTCTAAGCAATGTTTCACCTGAGTGTTTGGTTAATTACAGGGATGACCATGCTTATTCCAGTATTTTTTACTTGTTACTTGGGAAGAAACATGGTTATGTGTATATAACTTTTATCAGCAACAAATGCATAATAATCCCTGTACTATTCCAGGTGCGAAAATGATGTCAAAATACAAAGACATACTTAAGTATGCCACACTTAAGTTTACAATTTAATTGGAGAGATAAGACATAAGTACACAAAATTGTACCAAAATATAGTAAGTAGGACATAGCAACCATGAAGATAGTCTGTTTGCATTGTGGATGAACGGAGTGAGACATGCACTAAGGAAGTTGTAAATGGTGAAAGAGAAGGTTGACTGGGTAATGCAAGAAATACACAGAGTTTCTTAACAGCCAGCATGCTATGTGAAGGGAGCTTTGCAGGTCATTATTCTAGAAAGGGCTTTGTGAAAGTAATAAGATGATTATCTTAGCGCAAGTTCTGTACATATAAAACCGAAGTTAAAGCATATATGCTAATGATTTGTTGGGGAGCATAATCCCAGGGAATCAAGAGTAAGGGAACAGGAAGAGGCAGGGAGAGAAGGCCAAAAACGAGAGAGTTAGTCATAGGTGGATGACAGCAATCATTTATGGAATATGCACCTGCACTGGAATAGTGGGAATGGTATGAGCCACAGAAATGAATTTAGAAATGTTTCCCAAGAAAGGCTTTCTGTCGGTTTTAAAAGCAAATATGAGATAGGGGAGAGAGGTATGGGAAAACTAAGCAAACCAATGTGTTCCTAAAGTGGATCAAAGTCAAGGCCCTGTCAGAAGAGCATTCTCTGACGCAGTTGCCTTGAGCATACTGTGGTAGGTTATCATAAAACCTAGACTGCTGTGATCAATAAATAATTTTGATTCAGTGGTGGAAACAGTGTATGCCTCCCATTTTATCTGTGGCACCAGAATTTGATTAGAATTGAGAATTCTCAGTTCCTGTTAAGTGTTTTCATCCAGCTGTTTTTTTTTTCTTTTTTAGACTTTGACCCCACTGTGCTTATTTTGTTACTCTTCTGTACCTTAATTAATGCCACAGAGAAGTTACTTTATATGTAAACTGTTTTTTCCCATCGGCCTATAGACTCTGGTCATAATGGATATTTCTTGGCTCTTTTAGTGTCATAATTATCCTTTTTTTTTCATTGTTAACCATCTTGTTCAATATCCTTTCCCAACAAGCAGGGGCAAAAGTGTTGAAAAAGTTCTAAGAAGACCCTATTCCAAGATAGAGCACTTCTTTTCCTTTGTTATGGTGTATGGTGTTTAGGCAATTTCTGGGAGGAAACAAAAGCCTAAAACTTTGTCAAATCAGAGGCAAGTCATAGAGTCTAAAGCTAGGATATCTATCCAAATGGGAGTATAGGCAGAATAGAAGCCAGGTTTGAAGCCAGAATGGTCAGAGAACAAGGGGAGCTGATATTAAAAGAACTAAATATAACAGAGGGGAGACAAACCTGGAATGATTTTCAAGCTACTGCACAGGTGCCCAGTGTAGCCTAGGAGCAGATGCTCGCAGCAGGAAAAGTCCGTATGCTTTAACAACTGTGTCGACCATTTGCCCCTGTGTCCCCTATTTTTTAAAAAGTCTCTGAATTTAATAGAAAAAAAGTGCAATGCATGTGAAATACCAGTGAAGGATAGCATGAGTGAACACAACGGAAAAAATAGTGCAGCATTTTAAACTGCGAGCAGCTGGCCGCAGACCACAACATGTGGCCTGACTCATTTTAGTCACTCTCTTCTGGTGGTTCATTGGACTTCTCTTAAGCGGGTCTCAGTTTTAAATGCACTACAAGCATTTGGTGGCTACGACACACAATGGTCAAAAATAAATTTCTATTTAAGTTGATTACCCAAAATCATAATTTTTTTTTTTTTTTTTTGAGACAGAGTCTCACTCTGTCGCCCAGGCTGGAGTGCAGTGGCACAATCTCAGCTCACTGCAACCTCTACCTCCTGGGTTCCAGTGATTCTCCTGCCTCTGCCTCCCAAGTAGCTGGGACTACAAGTGTGTGCCACCACACCTGGCTAATTTTTCTATTTTTAGTAGAGACAGGGTTTCACCATGTTGGCTAGGCTGGTCTTGAACTCCTGACCTCAGGTGATTTGCCTGCCTTGACCTCCCAAAGTGCTGGGATTACAGGCATAAGCCACAGTGCCCGGCCCGAAATCACAATTTTTTAACACATGGAAAGGGTTTTAACTTTGATGTTGTGCTGGGTTTCCTTTGGAACCGAGTCATCGTGCACTAAACATGAAGACTATTGAACATGAAAAATTTAACAGAAGTCTAGTAAATGCCTAAAAACATATATAATAAAAACCAATCATCACTTTGGTTGTTCTAGCAAACTGCTTTTATTGGTCAAATGGAAATCACTCATTCCAACAGCTGAGAGATATTATTCAAGTAAAGGTAGTCTTCTTTCATTTTCTCTAAAATTCTTCAATTTAAGAATATTGAGTTTAAAAAAATGACCTCTTCTGCTGTCAAAGGACAGAACATATGTAGCAGATAATGGATTAAATATTTCTGTAGAGACTACATCATTACTCTAAGTTTTTTGATAATTATCAAGAATTAGAAAACAAGAATAACATAGCATGGACGCTGGAAGCAGACTGTGTTTTGAGTCTTGGCTCTGTTATTTATTAGCTTGTGACCTTGGCAAATGACTTCATCATTTTTACCTCAGTTTCTTCATCTGTAAAATGGTAATGGTAATTATAATTTCTACATGTCTCACAGAGTTGTTAGGAAGATTAAATGAGATAACACTGGTAAACTGCTTAGAACAGTCCCTGACTCAAAGTAAGTACTCTCCTGTAAGTGTTAGTAGGCTGAAATTACTATTGTTAATTAATAAAAAGGAGAGAAACTTTCTCAACAAATAAGCAATATAAACAAGATTTCAAAGAAGAATTGGTTACTGCTTATAAGAACAAATTTTTCCAGGCATATTAAATATGCTGGTTTTATTTAATATTATTCAAATATGAGTAGATATTCTAGGACCAACAGGGTGGTATGCCTGCTACGTGGTAACAGTAAAACTCCTCACCCAGTTTTACTGACATCAGAGTTTGCAGCAGTGAAAGAGTTTAATGATTGCAGGGTGCTGAGCAAGGAGTTGGGAGAAGACCCTCGAATACATCTCCCTGCGGAGTTGTGGGCTGGGATTTTTAAGGGGACCATGAGGAGAAAAGGGATGGGAAATTGGGATCATTGATTGGTTGGGATACGGGGGATGAAAACATCAGGATGTGGAAACTGCATTCTTTCCTGAGTCAGCTTCTCGTGGGATCCTTCAGACAAGCTGGTGTCAGTAGTTTCACTGGTACATAGGACCTGAAAGAATATCTCAGATGGGAAACTTAACATTATATAATGTTCAAACTGTTATCTATAGAGCAGTTAAGGGGAACCATAATTTTGTCACAGGGCCTACATGATTGTGGGACAAGAGGCAAACAGCTATTAGGAAGCAGGTCGGAGAACAAGCTGACAGTCCATGCTGAATGTACTGCAGGCTTGTAATAATAATAATACCTTATGTATTACCACTTTACTAAACATTTATTTTACATTCCCCTTGTCCTTTCTTCCCTGATTTTATAAAGCTTCTAGGGATGGTTTCATAGAGACTGCTCCTTAGTAAAGTAGCACCTTTATTAAGCAATCTTCACATAGTTTTGTTTCCATTACTGTCTGTGAACAAAAAGTTAAACTGCATCTTTTAAAATTTCTATAAATGAATATGTTTTTGAATGAACAAAATTAGAGTTTTCATTAATTTGAGAAACTGTGCACCCACTTAGCTTGGAAGATTTTACTGTGTGCTCATCCACCTGGCCAACTCCCAAGACCACAAGACCAGGTATTTACAGTTGCCCCATTTTATAAGTAGAGAATTTGAAACACAGTCCATCCAGATAGTGTTCAAAATGACCCAGAGAATCTGATGATGTAAGTTATCCCCTAATCATCTTCCCTTCCAAATTTACCTCTCTCTCATTTCTTTTCGAAGTCAGCGCAACATCAACTATAACAAACCAGTAACACAAGACTCTCTTTTGATTCTTCTTCATTCATTCCCACAACCAACAAAGATTAACTTCCTTAAATACGTTGGACCTTCCTCGTCTCACCTTCCCTAGTGCCACTGCATCAGTTTCATGCTTTACCACAGTAACTGTATTTCTCCACTAGGTTTCCCTAGAACCAGTCTTGTCTCGCCCCATAATTGTTTTTCCTCATGGCAGCCCAAGGGAACTTCCCATAACGAAAATCTCCAAAAGCAAAATCAAAAGAAAATAAAATTCTCTGGAACTGTACAGTGATGGAAGTGAACAAAACAGCTTAACGGCTCCTCAGAGTCCTCAGGACACATTCCAAACCCCACGTGTGGCATGTAAGCACTTTCTTGGGAGAGTCCTTAGTCTTTAGAACTCCATCCTACCATTTTGAATTATTTGCAGGCACCCAAATGGTGCAAGCTCTGTTAAGTCTCCATGTGTTTACATAAGCTGTTTTCTTTTCCTGGAATAGGATAAGAAAATTGGCTGCCTACTCCCCATCATCCTTTTTTTTTTTTGGCCTGGTTAAAGTGTACTTAATCTTTAAGACTCACTTAGGTGGTACCTGCTTCTCACAGAAAATCTCAAGGGTAGGAGATTTTCTGTGAGGAAGTGGGGTATTCCTCCTCCCACTATACACAGAGTTTCTCTTTCTACCCCGTTCTCTGGATTGTGTGCTCCTTGAAGGCATGGGTTTTGTAATATTAACCTTTTTATCTAACAGGTAAGGGTTGACAGGTCTGGGTCATGGCCTTTTTTGAAGCACACATTTCTGTTTAGTGTGAACTTGCTTACTTAAGTCTAGACACTTCAACTATAAATAAGCTATTCAATGTGGCCATCTAGTGGCCAAAGCGAGAAAACAACTTTATTCTTGGGTAGCTGTACGTTGATAGACACACCTTGTATTAATATTTAAGCTCCAGAGCTCTGTCCACTCCTGTGCCTTTTGCCCACTTTCTACTACTTAAAGCAGTTTTGCTCCCAGATATTCAACCATTCAGTAATATAACACCGTATGCGTGACCACTTTACTAAACATATTTATATTTTAATTTAATACATACATCCCTACACCCACACGGTGAGACAGCATTTTGGTACTATTTTCCCTATTTTACTGGTGAGCAAATTGAGATTCTGGGATGTTAATTCATTTTCCCAGGGTCATTGTAATTGTGTGAAAAAAATGAAATTGATCTGAAGTCAAACGACTTATGCATTAGGTAATACGGAGAAAACTGGAATTGAATACAGGACTTTTGGCCTCACACACATTTCTCTATTATTGAATTTATCACAATGTTTTATAATTTACTTCTCTGTTTATACTTTGTCATTTTTCTTATTGCCTAGCACAGTGCCTGGCACACTGTATGTGTATGACATGTATTTGTTGATAAATACTGCAAATGTGTGTATAATAATTAAGGTATATTGCAAAGAACTATGCAACTCAAACTGATGCACAGAGTAGACATTTAAATACGTCGTTTTCACTTCTGTGCTTTTATACACACTATATTCTTGGCCTTGAAATATCCTCACCCTTGTCAACTTGATAAAACTTTCCCATTCACCAACTGAAATATTGCTTTCCCTTAAAACCTTCCCCAATATTTCCCCAGGCAGAAATAAGTACTTCCTCCATTGCATTCTCCAGCTCTCTGACGCAGCTTTGTTTAACTCTTATCATATTCCTGTAATTATTTGTTTACACATCTGTCTTCTCCAGACTGTGAGATCTTGGCAGCAATTCAGGCAGAAGGAACAGCAGTGTCAAAGCTGCCAGCTCTGCGAGAACATGGTGGGTAGTTAGCAGCCTGGGCATGGTGTGTATCCTGATGCAGCAAGCTTAGACAAACCCTAATGATATGCCAACGAGATCTGATTTTACAAATTGCTGTCTTCAAAACCTCTGGGGGTACATAAGTCCTTTCCAGTGGTTCCAATTTTGAAATGTTTATATTACACAATTCTTTAAACTTAAGACAAAAAAAGTAGATGTCACACTTTAAATATGGTTGCATACATGGTTTTTCAAAATTCTATTAGGGAAAACGTAAGAAAAAGAAGGAAGATCCCTGCTGTGGACCATGGGCAGCCACAGAAGGCAGATCAGCTTTGTGCCATCCCCTGTAGTGACTGACCTTCCCGCCACTTGATCCTGGCTTCATGCCCAGAGTCCAAGGCACTCTTGCAATAATTCAAGGAGGCTCTTTCAGCTAGAAATGCCCATTTCATTCCTTTCTGTTCCTTAACACCTATTCCATCTTTTATGACCCAACTTAAGCTTTATCTCTTAATGAAGCCACTAGTCCACTGGGATTTTACTTTCTCTCGTTTGTTTTTGCATCATAACTTCGACACATGATCATGTATCATCTTGCATTGTTCTCTAATGTTGTTTGTGATATAAAAATACAGTATTTAAGTCTTCTTGAGAGTAGGGACCACGTGTCTCTGGTTTCTCCAAAAGCCCTACTTAGCACAGTGGTAGACAGGTACCTGATAAATCTGCAGCTTTGCGGTGAAGGCACAGACACCACTGGTAGAATTTGTGGGGAGGTGGACGTCACCCTCTAGTGGCAGCAGGTGGTATTAAGGCAAAATTACAGGATTTAGAATAAGTCTTGGGTTCTCAAAACTGTCTCCACCAGCTGTTGGTGGAGGCATCAATTAATTCCTTAACCCTTGGAGACACAGACCTTCTTTCTAAAAGAGTGCTTACCATTTTTAGAGTGATGATCATAGAGCCTGGTGTATAACCGGTACCCAGTTTGCAGCACTTGTCATTTCCTTTGCTTTTCAGCATTAGCAGAAATAGATGCATCATTTGAAGGAGAATTTGAGTGTCTTCCTCATATCTCCTCATATAGCATGTAGTTTTTATTTCAGTTAATAGGGCTCAACATCAGTTAAAGGTCTAAAGTAGTTGTAAGACAGTCCTTTCATCCTCATCTTCCTGGGGGAGTGCTGTGGGAATCAAACAGAATGCAGCAATTAATTCCAACTCCGGGCCAAAATTTGTTAGTACATAAAGCATTGGTGGAAGAAGGGCTGCATATTTTGAAAGGAAGATGTAGTTCAGATCATTTCCATTGGGTTACGCTCGAAGACTAAGTCAGTCTGACTGAAGCTGCCACTCATTTATATGCTCGTGCTATCAGGGAGGACCTGGGAAGTACAAGGGTTGCTTTCCCTAGGTCTGTACTAACTTGTCATCGTACATGATGACTGAAATCAGGCGCCTGAAGCCCACTGTGCTTGCTAAGACACAGGCATGATCAAAAACTATATTAGTAAATTTTAAAGTCTCTTTGACCCAAATAACCAGAAGGAAAATGTTACTAGCCTCTTGCACCCTGACTTATCGCAAGGCTGGGATTTTTCATACTTCAGCTCTGAGTGCAATGAGTCTTTTCCTGACAGCCTGCCAATACCACTGCATCCCCTTCTGTGCCCTTTCCACCAGTCCTCATGTTATTCTCTATCCCTGCGCTCTCTGCACCTCATAGCAGTGCAGTGATTTGCTTGTTTGATTTGGTTTCTTATTGTCTCTCTTACCCACTGGACCTTAAGGCCATGAGGTTGGTTTCACTCACCTCTTCATATTTGTTTTCTAGCACAGTGGCTGAAACATCACAAACAATGACAATGACTAAATGAATGAATAGATGAACATGACATGCTCAGCCTAGCTTACTTTACCAGCTTATTGCTTTCACCATAAGAACTCATTTATTCATCTATAAAGTACATGGAAATTTACTAATTTACAACAGTGCAATTATTTATACTGAGTTTTCTTGCCTATAAAACACTAAATCATATTCAGTGTAAATTAACTAAAAGTTGAAGGCCAAACTATGTCTTAACACATAAAGGCAGTTATAAAAGTAAATATCATTATACTTAATAAGAAAGTTTGTAAACGACATAAAACCAACCGTATTTCATTAATGTCAACTTATGTCATTATCTTTAGGTTTGCAGATTTTTTTCTAGGAATACAATCAGGTAAAGAAAAGATAATATCACTTTTTAGATAAAATTTTAATAAGGTAAAAATAGATTTCTGAATACAAAAGTCATCCACCTTGATACTTTCATTGTCCCAATCATTACTACTGTGATTTGAATTTAAATCCATTATTTGCTATTATATCATTACTTTTTCTTTTTTTTTTTTGAGACAGAGTTTCACTCTTGTTGCCCAGGCTGGAGTACAGTGGTGCAATCTTGGCTCACTGCAACCTCCGCCTCCCAGGTTCAGGCAAATTTCCTGCCTCAGCCTCCAAGTAACTGGGATTACAGGCACACGCCACCATGCCTATCTAATTTTTGTATTTTTAGTAGAGATGGGTTTTCACCATGTTGGCCAGGCTGGTCTTGAACTCCTGACCTCAGATGGTCTGCCTGCCTCAGCCTCCCAAAGTGTTGGGATTACAGGTGTGAGCAACCGTGCTTAGCCTTATATCATTACTTTCTGAAGTATTTTCTTCCACTCTATTCCAAAACCCAATCTTCTTCTGATCACTTGAGTATTTAGTAAACATTCACTTATTTATTCAATGAAAATTTATTGGATGCCATGCATGTCAGACACTGGGAATGATACTGCTCCTCACCCTTCAGCTTCCACAAAAAAACAAACCCATCATGGGAGAAATGAATATTAACTATGTTATGCCAATTGCTTTCTGAGTCCAGTGCCTCTTTATTTCATACTTACAGAATTGTGAATCACAAAATGTTAAAATATGAAGGGATTTTCAATTTTATTAAAACAAAAAGGTCTAAGAGATTGTTTGATTTGCTGAAAGTTACAGAGCTATTTCATGGGAGCCAGGACTTGGCTCCAGGCCCCTTAACCTGTTTGCGGCCCACGCCCTTTTCTCCCCTGCTTCTCAGGAGACCAGCCTTATTTTCATTCTTCATTTAAGCTGCTTTTCCTTCATTCTCTCTGCAGCCATTCAGTCAACAAATATTTATGCCCTAGGAAGTTCATATTTATTGTCTTCCCCACATCTGTTCATACACCTTGTAGTTTTTACTTCAGTTCATGTAATCACTTGCTACTCCTTAGGCAGGTTAGAAACCTCCAAGTTATTTTATTATTATTATTATTATTATTTTGAGACAGAGTTTCACTCTTGTCGCCCAGGCTAGAGTGCAATAGCGTGATCTCAGCTCACTGCAACCTCCACCTTCCTGGTTCAGGTGATTCTCCTGCCTCAGCCTCCCAAGTAGCTGAGATTACAGACTCCTGCCACCATGCCCAGCTAATTTTTTGTATTTTTAGTAGAGACAGAGTTTCGCCATGTTGGCCACACTGGTCTTGAACTCCTGACCTCAGGTGATACACCTGCTTCGGCCTCCCAAAGTGCTGGGATTACAGGCGTGAGCCACCGCACCCAGCCAAAAAACTCCAAGTTATTTTTAACTCTTCTCTCCCCTAACTCCTCACACTCAACAAGCACAGATTCTGTTGATACCAGTTGCTAAATGTTTCTGGAATCCAGACTTCATTGTTCATGCCTTTTAATGTCACCCTGGTTGAGGTCCCATCATATCTTGCCTGCTGTTGCAATAAACTTCAAGCTAGTTTACATGGCTCCCAATTGTGTTTTAAATTCTCTACTACTGCTAGAATGAGCATCCTTTCAGAAGAAAAAGGAGGAGGAGGAAAAGGGAAAATTAATTGTGTAAAAGGACAAGAGAGTAACAGATTTATAGTTTACTATTTCATAAAGGAAAAGGTTAAAAAACAAAAACCATTTAAAATAAACTGTGCTGAGGGAGGTAGCCTAGAAGCTTCCTTTTCTAGGTAAAGGCCGGGAGCAGTGTGCATTCCTTAATGTGTTTTGATAGCCATGTGTCACTACGCACTTCTTTGTGACTTTACATCTCCTCCTGTTGCATTCTAAAGCATTTTTATAGTATGCAGTTTTGCCTAATAAAGCATTTTCATAGCAAAAAAACCCCAAGACAACAGATGTGGTAGCTCACGCCTGTAATCCCAGCACTTTGGCAGGCCAAGGTGAGTGGATCACGAGGTCAGGAGATCAAGACCATCCTGACCAACATGGTGAAACCCTGTCTCTACTAAATATACAAAAATTAGCTGGGTGTAGTGGTGCACACCTGTAGTCCCAGCTACTCAGGAGGCCGAAGCAGGAGAATCGCTTGAACCCGGGAGGCAGAGGTTGCAGTAAGCCGAGATTGCGTCACTGCACTCCGGCCTGGGTGATAGAGTGAGATTCCTTCTCAAAAAAAATAAAAAGTAAATAAATAGAAAATAACACAAACTTTATCTAGAAATGAAAAGCCTTTGTGAGTGTGGCTCGCCCTAAATTTCCCTTTCCATCTCCTCTGAGCCCTGGCGTCTTTGGATCATCATTTATAGATCCCTTCATGTCCTTTTACGTCTCCATGCTCCAGTACATACTTCTTCATTCTTCCTGGAATGCGCTTCTCCCAATTTCTGCACAAATGCTTCCCTTTCTGTGGCGCCAGTCCATTGTGTCACAACTGTGGCATTCACACATTGCATGCTGATTGTCATTGTCAATACATTGTCAATGTATTCCCTTCAGACATTCAGAGTTCCCTGTTATTGTCAATACATTCCCTTCAGACATCCAGAGTTCTGCCTCTTAGTCACCCTTAGACATCCACAGCATAGTGCCTGGCACATAGCAGGTGCTTGTTAAGTGATTACTCTTTGAAGAGTGACAGATAAACAGATAAATATACAAACAGTGTTATTAAAGTAGATTTTTTTACTAATAGACCACAGAAGCCCAGAAGACTCCCCTGACCCTTGTCAGCAATTCTTGCATGTGAACAGTTTGTACGCTGACATCTGCTGGTAGCCGGCAGGTTAGGGCAGTCCTTTGCATTATTTTACTGTGACTTCATTCAGTTTGAACATTTGCAACCCCCTTTGACTTTATCTCTAATAGTGGAGTCAGAGACAGCCAAGAGAAGGTAAAACCAAGAGACACTGGCTGTAGTGACTCTCCCTTACTCATTCTGGAATTTCTCTTCAGGAGAAAGTTTAATACAATAGGGGCATCTTTGGGGTGGGCTGATTTAGGGCTTTTAATTTTTGTTCTACTACAATCTACATAGCGTTTGCTATTTTATGTTTTCTTTTCTGTTTTATTTTATTTTTTTATTTTTATTTATTTTTGAGACAAAGTCTGGCTCTACTGCCCAGGCTGGAGTGCAGTGGCGTAATCTCAGCTCACTGCAACCTTGACCTCCTTGGACTCAAGCGACCCGCCCACCTCAGCCTCCTGAGTAGCTGGGACCACAGGCACGTGGCACCACAATTGGCTAATTTTTGAATTTTTGGTAAAGACAGGGCTTGCCATGTTGTCCTGGCTGGTCTGAAACTCCCAGGCTCAAGCAGTCCTCCAACCTCAGCCTCCCAAAGTGTTAGGATTACAGGTGTGAGCCACTCACTGGTCTTCTATGTTTTATTTGATGGGTAATATGTTTTCAATAGAATTTCCAGGGGACTATGAGACATTATTACTCTTGGCTTTTAGAGCACTCTATGAGTCTCAGATACTCTGTGAGGCATTTCCAGAGGAGAATGTATCACCTCTCTTACGTCTGGTTTCCCCCTGCACCATGCTATACTTTTCCACTTTCTCTTCTTGCAGGGATTGTTACCATTGCCACCCTAACTGTGCTGGCCTATGAACGTTACATTCGCGTGGTCCATGCCAGAGTGATCAATTTTTCCTGGGCCTGGAGGGCCATTACCTACATCTGGCTCTACTCACTGGCATGGGCAGGAGCGCCTCTCCTGGGCTGGAACAGGTACATCCTGGACGTACATGGACTAGGCTGCACTGTGGACTGGAAATCCAAGGATGCCAACGATTCCTCCTTTGTGCTTTTCTTATTTCTTGGCTGCCTGGTGGTGCCCCTGGGCGTCATAGCACATTGCTATGGCCATATTCTGTATTCCATTCGAATGGTGAGTTGAAGACTACAGATTCCCCCCTCCCAAACCACATCCAGGGTAGAAAATTTTGTGTGGAAAATAAGGACAGTCTTCCTATGTCATCAGTAGTTGCCCAGAGGTGGGGCAGTTCTAGGGGACTTCCCATTTGGTCGAATTTTACGCTGTGAGTCACTCTCTGGAAAGATCAATGAGGAATAGCAGGTACTCTCTCTATATCCCTCTCTCAGCCAAAAGCAGGAAGGAAAAAGCTTCTGACTGACAAAATCAGCAACCAAGAAGCCCTACATTATCCAATGCTCTTAAAATTTAAGAATTTCAAAAAGGGAATTCCACACTTCCTATAACTGTATTTATTCAAAGGTCACATGAATTTGACTAAAGAACAGCACAGATGTTTTGTTTGGCAATCACACCAGGGTCATAAAGGTTAAGAACTGACCACAAACCATTTCATGTTGGGTGCCAAGAACTTGCTAGTTTGAACTCAAACCAAGTGTGGAGCAGGGTCGATTTCCCAGTCTCCTTCCTCGTTCACGGACTCCTCCAACTCTGTTCTCTGCCTCCGTCACAGCTCTAGTCTCTTGCTCACTTGGTCAAATCCCTCTAACTATATATATAAGCAAAATCTAATCTCAGCTCCCTCTAGCTATCACTTTATTTTTGTCCTTTTTGTCACTGCTAACTCAAAGAACCATTGGTGACTCTTGGTGCCACATTCTCAGTAAGCATTCATTTACCCAATATTTACTGAGCATATATAAAATATGCCAGTTTCTTACTGTTATAGACTGAATGTTTGTATCTTTCTCAGATTCCTATGTGGAAGCTCTAACCACCAATGTGACAGTATTTGGGGATGGGGCCTTGGGAGGTGATTAGGTTCAGAGGAGGTCATGAGGATGGGGCTCTGGTCTGATCAGATTAGGGGATTAGTGTCCTTATAAGAAGAGACACGGCCTGGCATGGTGGCTCACGCCTGTAATCCCAGCACTTTGGGAGGCTGAGGTGAGTGGATCACAAGGTCAGGAGTTCAAGACCAGCCTGGCCAAGATGGTAACACCTCCATCTCTATTAAAAATAAAAAAATTAGCCAGGCGTGGTGGCAAGTCCCAGCCACTCAGGAGGCTGAGGCAGGGAATGGCTTGAACCCAGGAGGCAGAGTTTTAGGTGAGCTGAGATCATGCTACAGCACCCCAGCCTATGCTACGGAGCAAGACTCCATCACACACACACACACACACACACACACACACACACACACACACCAGAGCACTCGTTTTTTTCTCTCTCTCTCTCTCTTTCTCTCTCTCTCTCTCCGTCTTCCCACGTGTGCATAAAGAAGAGATCACAGAAGCACACAATGAGATAATGGCCAAGAGAAGAGGCCTCAGAATGATAACTATCTTGCCAGATACTTGACCTGGGACTTCCCAGCCTCCAAAACTGTGAGAAATAAATTTCTGTTGTAGTTCAGGGAGTTCATAGTTTAGTACGTTTATCTAGCATTTATTCCTCAACTCGAGGCAAACTGGTGACTTTTTCCTCTACCGCACTGCGAATAATACAGCCCTCATTTAAGGTCACTGAAGAGCCCCCACATATGTCATCCCATGGTCACAGTTTTATTCCTTTCTAGCATCTTCAGTGTTCGAGACTATTGACAACTTCTACTTTCTAGTGATGTTCTCCTGCCTTTGATTCTAGGGCCCCTTTCTCTGCTGTCTTTGTTGCTGACTCTATGGTCCCATCTTCTTGTCTCTTCCAGGGGCTTCTCTTCCTTTGGGCTTCCCCACATCCTGTGTTCAGCTCTCGTCCCATGCTGTACACTGGCCTTGGGTGGCGTTTCATACTGCCAGAATTTCTCCTTCTGACACAAGCCTGATAACTTTCACATCTCTATTTCCAGCTCAGGTCTCTCTTCTGGCCTCTAGCAGATCCTCGTAGTCAATTGCCTATTGAATACCTGTACTTGGATGGTCCACAGACTCACCAAATTTAACAAATGTAAAGATGAATTTGTCATATTTTCCCTAAAATTCTCTATGCCTCCATTTGCTTCTCATTGAATAGTCATCATTCCTAGCTACCAAGACCAGAAATTAGGGAGTAATCTTTGACTATGTGTCATCTGTCTTTCCCCCAACACCTGCTATTGATCAACTCTTATCCATGCCACATAAATCTTCCCTCCTTCCTTCCTCCCTCCCTCCCTTCCTTCCTTCCTTCCTTTCTCTCTTTCTTCCTTCCCTCCTTTCTTTCTTTCTCTTCCTTCCTTCCTTCTTTCCTTCCTTCCTTTCCTTCTTCCTTTCTTCCTTCCTTCCTTTCTCTCTTTCTTTCTTTCTTTCTTTTCTTTCTTTCTTTCTCTTTTTCTTTCTTTCTCTTTCTTTTCTTTCTTTCTCTCTCTCTCTCTCTTTCTTCCTTTCTTTCTTTCTTTCTTCTTGTTTCACTTTTGTTGCCCATGTTGGAGTACAATGGCGCAATATCAGCTCACTGCAACCTCCGCCTCCCAGCTTCAAGCAATTCTCCTGCCTTAGCCTCCTGAGTAGGTGGGATTACAGGTGCCACAGCCAGCTAATTCAAAAAATATTTTTAGTAGAGACGGGGTTTCACCATGTTGGCCAGGCTGGTTTTGAACTCCTGATCTCAGGTGATCCATCCACCTTGGCCTCCCAAAGTGCTGGGATTATAGGTGTGAGCCACTGTGCCCGGCCTATATATTTCAGTATATCCATTTTTCCCTCTCTTATTGCCACATACTCTATTCAAAAAAGCCTTAGTTCTCCTTTAAAGCATTTTTGCTTTCCTTTTCCATTCTTTGCACATTGCCACCAGAGTAATTGTTCTCAAGTATTATCTTCAGAAGTTCCACTGTCTTTGTGATTAAAAATAAAGCCCCTGGATGTGGCCAGCAGATTCCGTGTGACCTCTCCTGTCTACCTGTCCAGCCTCATTTCTTGACATTCTCCTCCTCTTGCCACCTCAGGCTCCAGCCAATTGTTATGTTTCTTGTTTTCAGAAACTGACTTGTTATTTAGCCTCTTGTTTTAGCACACTTCCTTTCTCTGGAACATTCTGTCTCTCCCCCTTACTTGATTGATTCCCTCCTTCCCAGCTAACAGCAGGATTTTCCTGTTCTAAGCCACCCTCAGAACCAGTTACCCATCGTGTGTACTACCTACTTCATCCTCCCTGCTTACCTCCCCCATGGCTTGTACCCGCTCTGTGTGCATCACCCTCACCAAGCAGCGAATTCCTCAGGAGCAGAGACTGGGTCTTACGTATTTTTCCACCTGTAGCTGGAACAGTGTCTGTATGTAGCAGGTGATCAGTGACGATTTTTGGAATGAGTTACAAGCAGAGGGCATAGAAAGGGGAAGACAGAGGCCGGGCGCGGTGGCTCAAGCCTGTAATCCCAGCACTGTGGGAGGCCGAGGCGGGTGGATCACGAGGTCAAGAGATCGAGACCATCCTGGTCAACATGGTGAAACCCCGTCTCTACTAAAAATACAAAAAAATTAGCTGGGCATGGTGGCGCGTGCCTGTAATCCCAGC
>NW_016107390.1:5862771-5878419 GCF_001604975.1 Cebus imitator
AACAAGAGCGAAACTCCGTCTCAAAAAAAAAAAAAAAAAAAAAGAAAGGGGAAGACAGGAGAAGGGGTGAAAGTGTGAAGAGATTTGACTTTAGATTGCACAATCTAAAGTGCTACTTTAATTTGGGTAGCACTGGTAATTTAGGTAATTTGCTACTACCTACGTAAACAGAGAGCTCACTGCAAGTAGTTTGCCTCCGTTTCCTTATTCAGAGAGGGGTGCGTCGTAACAACGATGGAGATATAGCTACTCAATTGAGAATGAAGATTCACAGTGAAATTCTTAGAAAATCTACAGATGTCTTGGATTAATGAGCACTAGGCATCAGCCTTTTATACAGCCAGAGAACATTTTAGCAGATAATTCTGAAGAATTTGTTTTAGGTGGTTCATTCTTTAAGACACATTTGTGCATGTGCCCTTGCTTTATCCATAGCAATTTTGAAAACTATCCTCAAATGATTGAATAAAGAGGATGAGACATGAAACAGAGTTTTTTATTTGGAAAATATTTAATGAGCAGAATGAAGGAATAGAGAGTAATGAAACAAAGAGGCCTGAAAGAGATAAGTAAAAAATAATCACAAATAACTTCACATACATAAACCCAAATAATCTAAAACATTCGTCAAGATATTCTCCTTATGCCAAAAAGGAACTGGGGAAATATAGGCCAACATTTATTTAATTTTTCCAGAATGCATGTAATTCCAAGATGGGTAAGTGTGAACTCTGCCTTGATAAATGGTGAGAGGGTATAAAGACTGACTTGCCCAGAAAATGGCACAGATAAAACCACTGGACCTATATACTGGAGGTTACGTCACTTGTTCATTGAAACTCTGAAGAGTCCATAACGACCATTCCAAATATCCTATAGAATCATAAATGGACATACATGCATACGAGTGTGTTAGTTTCATATCTAGTTCAAATATAAATAAGTATTTAACCTCAAAAACAACCCCACAAAGTCATACATGTGAAAATGGAACTCAAGTTCTGTTAATTCTTATAGATGTTCTTGTTTTGACCTCCTTTCTTCTTTATTCTTAGGGTGGTTATTGACTTGCTCAATATCACAGAGCAAAAGTGGTGAATCTGGGATATGAACTTAGATCTTCTAATTCCAAATCTAGAGGTTTTATCAAAACCCCACAGCCTTCCTATAAACTCTAGGGAGGCTTCCCCAAAGTGATGTTTTGAAGATAGAATAATATTCTATCACATTTGATAACAAAATAGTTTATTTTAAAATAGAATTGTACACACATAATAGTATTATTAGGTTGGTGCAAAAGTAATTGTAGTTTTTGCCGTTAAAGGTAAACCTTTAAAGGTAACCTTATTTAAAGGTAAATTGTTTACCTTTCTGCACACCAAAAATATCTTCCTAAATAAAAATAGTTATCTCTGAACATTGTAATAAGTCATACTAATTTTACTACAAAAGTACAAATACTTTATATATTGATTTTTTTAAGTAATTGGCATACTGGTAAAGGAAAATTGTTTACCTTATTTAACCTATTGTTAACCTTATTTAACCTTTAAATAAGGTTACTTTCAAAGGTTTACCTTTAATGGCAAAAAGCACAATTACTTTTGCACTAACCTAATACCAGAAATTTAATACCCACTCTTCCCCACACATATCCTCTCTAGCCTAAAAACATCGACCACTTAAAGTTTTTCTATTTCTCTCTATTCTTTGTCAATCTTAATGGATGATTTTGTTAAGAATATACTTTCTTAATTCGGATACTGGTAATTTAGGAATTTTAATTAAAATATATTTCTAAATACTTTAAGCACATGTTCTAAATGATTTCTTTGGAAAGAACTAAAAGGTACATTTAGAGTTCATTGAAATGCAGTAAATTTCCCAGCATGAAGTAATCAATACTAAGTATCAACAGTATGCCAACTACTTAAAAAAATCAATATATAAAGTATTTGTATTTTCGTAGTAAAATTCATGTAACTTACTACAGTGTTCAGAGATAAGTATTTTTATTTAGGAACATATTTTTGGTGTACAGCAATATTCTTTGCCTGTGTATTATTATAATGCACTTATAATAATAATAGGAGAAACAGCAAAAAGAAATATATTCAAGAAACTCAAAGAACTTTCAGACTGTACATTATTACTCCTCCATACCTTTAATGGAACAAACTGGGAGCAGAGAGGCCGATTTTAGAGGAAGGAGGCTCCTGGAGTTTCACCAAGTGCTATTCTCTGCAAGTGAGCCCCTGCTGAAACCAATCACAAACAAATTCCTCCTGAAATTCTACTTTTAGTCATTAGCAGTGAATTGAAAACCTGGTTTCCAGTAGGAATTCATTTGGGGATTAAGTGCTCATCGAGACCAGCTGCAGGCTTCATCTTGCAGAACTCCTGAGATGACATGGGTATGCAGTCTGATTTGAGAACTTAAGGATTAACACAGGATCATGGGGAAATTGCTTTCATTTCATCGTAACTCTTAACTCTTTCAGGCTATGTTTTAGAGGCTTCAAGATCTAGGCAAAATAATTCATTTTATTCTTACTAAGTAAATTAGAGAACATTTAAAACAACTGAAGGATGTAAGAGGCTATGTAGCTCAACCACTACGTGTTGTACGTGGGGACACTGAGGCCCCACAAGGTTGAAGCTGGATTCAGCGACAAGTCTCGAATCAGAAGTCAGCCTCCCAAGGTCCCATTCAGCTCCCTTTCCATTTAGATGGGGCCAAGAATTGTCTCTGAATATCTGCTATAAAAACAGCGAAAGAAAACCATTCTTTTATTTATTTATTTATTTATTTATTTGGGACGGAGTTTCGCTCTTGTTGCCCAGGCTGGAGTGCAATGGCGCGATCTCGGCTCACCGCAACCTCCGCCTCCTGGGTTCAGGCAATTCTCCTGCCTCAGCCTTCTGAGAAGCTGGGACTACGGCTAATTTTTTGTATTTTGTATTTTGTATTTTTAGTAGAGACGGGGTTTCACCGTGTTGACCAGGATGGTCTCGATCTCTTGACCTCGTGATCCACCCGCCTCGGCCTCCCAAAGTGCTAGGATTACAGGCTTGAGCCACCGCGCCCGGCCCCATTCTTTGATTTTTTAAAAGACTTTCCTTTCTTTCTCCTTTCTGTAGCTTCGTTGTGTGGAAGATCTTCAGACAATTCAAGTGATCAAGATTTTAAAATATGAAAAGAAACTGGCCAAAATGTGTTTTTTAATGATATTCACCTTCCTGGTCTGTTGGATGCCTTATATCGTCATTTGCTTCTTGGTGGTTAATGGGCACGGTCACCTGGTCACTCCAACAATATCTATTGTTTCGTATCTCTTTGCTAAATCGAACACCGTATATAATCCAGTGATTTATATCTTCATGATCAGAAAGGTAAGCTTTGCAATTAACTGATGGTTTTCACCCTGGATATTGAGTTGGAAACTGCATGATACTTTTATAGAGGTGATTCAGAGCTGTTTCAATTAAAAAAAAGACCAAATCAAGAATTTTGTAGGAATGTAAAGGGATCAGGGAGAAATGTAGAATATTTCCAAACAAAATAATAACAATTCTAACTAAGAACTACCCATAGAGATTCATACTTGTTAGGTAAAATTCTATTAAAATTAATATTTAATTCATCAGAACATATCTTATGCCCTAGTAATAACAGCTACAATGTTAATAATACATTTAAAATTCTTACTGTACCAAGCAAGTTACTTACAAACAAGTTACAAGCAAGTTTACACAACTCCACAAAAGAGGCACTAATATTATTTCTTGTTTTATTTATGGGTTATGAATAGGTTCAGAGAAGTTCAATAACTTGCCTAATCCAGGAAGTATTGGTGCCAGGATTTGAGCCTAGTTTGCTTAAATCCCCAAATCCAGTGCTTATAACTCCTCACTTGGGGTTCTAGATACCTGTAGCAGTTGGTCTGGGTTATTATTCACATGCCACAGCAAATGTCCAGTCTAAATTAATTTGGTTCAAGAAACTTCCTGGGCCGGGTGTGGTGGCTCATACCAGTAATCCCAGCACTTTGGGATGCTGAGGCAGAAGAATTGCTTGAGCTAAGAGTCCAAGACCAACCTGGGTAACATAGTGAGACGCCCCGTCTCAAAAAAAAAAAATTAGCTGGGCATGGTGGCATATGCCTATAGTCCCAGCTACTCAGGAGCCTGAGGTGAGGTGATCTCTTGCGCTCAGGAGGTCAAGGCTGCAGTGAGCCATGATTGCACCACTGCACTCCAGCCTGGGTGACAGAGCGAGACCCTGCCTCAAAAAGAAGAGCAACTTCCTTATCATCTGTTTATGTAGTTGAAAGGTTCTGACTTGATGGCTATGAGTCATTGCTGGGAGAGCCCACAGAATGATTAATATAAAGCTGAGCCCTCTAAGTTTCAGAGAATTTAAAAGTTAAGGATAATGCATCATTATTCCATTGGAATTTTAAAGATAACAGGTCATAATAATAACAGGCAATAATAATCACTGTGACTTCTAATGCTCAAAAATGTGAGTGCTAAATCTCCCTGCCTCTTCTTTTGCCTTTCCTTTTCTTTGAATATTGTTGGCTTACACTCTCCATAAACTCACTTTCGTGTCTCTTAATATCCTCTCACTGACAGTATTTCTTTCCTTTCTTGTTGCTTTCAATTGGTCTATTTCCTTTGATCCAGAGGAGATTTTAAACTTGGAGTCCATGGGACCTAACCATTTCTTGAGTTGGCCTCAGAGGAGCCATTGAAACCCTGGAAATTGTTTGTAACTTTTTTTTAGTATGCACATATATGAATTTTTCTAGTGAGCTGTATTATAGCTTCAATTAATTTTCTATCAGAGAATAAGATATTTTAGAGACCACCATCTCAACAGGCAAATTTAAAATATATTCACTAACAATTATTTGTTGCACTTTTTCTCTCAGCCAATGGGCTGTAAATCAAGGCTTTTAGAACTTTAATGTGCATATCCCACACCTGGAAATCTTGTAAGAAATGAATATTTTCCTTCAGTATGTATGGTTGCTCAATATTGTGCATGTCTAACAAGCTCCCACATGGTCCTGATGTTGCTGATTCCTAAGGGCATACTTTAAACAGGAAGTCTAAAAGATACACACAAAAACAAATAAATAAAAATAATGGTCCTTGTCTTCAAAGAGCTTACTATTTATATGGAAAAACATTTTTTGGCATACATACTCTATTTAACCTTTATAATAATGTATCTTTTACACTTAACCAGACAGTGGTGTAGTGAATAAAGTCTCAAACAAATAAATATTTTTATTTTTTAAATTTTTGAATCAAATGGAAAAAATAAATATTTTTAAATGTGAGTGTAAACTAAATGTTAACTTACGTAAGATTGGGGCTCAAAGAAGACAGATTATCAGGCAATGTTTTCTATAAAAGAAAACAAAACACAAAGAAAAAAGACCGAAATCAATGGAGCTATTTATTACATTCTTAACTGATATTTCCTGATCTGAGAAAGTCCATATATTCAACATTTATTTCACTCTAAATAGTGGAGATACCAATTACATTAACTTTTGATTTATGTTTTACTGGTCGTGATGGACTAACGACTATAACAAGCAACTCCAACATTTCAGTGAATTCATATGGAGTTTATTGTCATTCAGATCACAGTTCACGGTCTAATAATATATTGGGTGGAGGAGATGGGATCTGTCCCATGCAGTCATTTAGGAATCTAGGTTCCTTCCATTGTGTGATATTATGATTGTTACATTTTGGCCTCCCAGGTTCTTATAGAGAGGAATAGCAGAGAGGAGAAGCCAATAGGAAGCCAAGAAATATTATTCGGATTATGTATGTTGATGACATTAGTACTCTCTGCCATAGTATTTTTTCGCTAATTGATTAGGAATTTAGTTAGAAAAAAAATTCTTCATCTAATTAAGGGAGCATTAGCAAGTACAACAGCCTGTAAACTCTGCCACGAAGAGCCTTGTCTGTTTTGGTTGCTTATAGCACCTCTAATTATAGCACAGTGGCTGTCACCTCGTAGATGACCACTGAATATTTGTGGACTGACTTAATGTTCAGAAATCCCTTAAATAAATAGTTCTACCTGCTCTCATAGTATGTGCAGATTGAAGCTTGGAAGATTATAAGGTATTAAAATGGTCCTAGATGGTCTGGTTAATAAGACTTCAGAATAAATAAAAGACATTGGTCAGGCATGGTGGCGCATGCCTGTAATCCTAGCACTTTGGGAGGCTGAGGGTGGTGGATCACGAGGTCAGGAGTTCAAGAACAGCCTGGCCAATATGGTGAGACTCCATCTCTACTAAAAATACAAAAAATTAGCTGGGCGTGGTGGTGTGCACCTGTAGTCCCAACTGCTTGGGAGGCTGAGGCAGGAGAATTGCTTGAACCTGGGAGGCAGAGGTTGCAGTGAGCCGAGATCATGCCACTGCTCTCCAGCCTGGGCAACAGAGCAAGACTTCATCTAAAAAAAAAAAAAAAAGACATAAAGCTCCGGGGTGATTTAGTTAGATCTGAGCATGACCACATAACTCCAAATCCACACCTGCTAACAAGCAAAAAACAACTTAAATTCAGCTCAACTGTTTTCCTTGAATGCTAATCCAGATTAGTGCCCCACTTTTACTTAATATTCAACTTTATTTTTCCTCTGCCCAGTTTCGAAGATCCCTTTTGCAGCTCCTGTGTCTCCGAATGCTGAGATGCCAGCAGCCTGCTAAAGACCTACCAACAGCTGGGAGTGAAATGCAGATCAGACCCATTGTGATGTCACAGAAAGATGGGGACAGGCCAAAGAAAAAAGTGACTTTTAACTCTTCTTCCATCATTTTTATCATCACCAGTGATGAATCACTGTCAGTTGACGACAGTGACAAAACCAATGGATCCAAAGTTGATGTAATCCAGGTTCGTCCTTTGTAGGAATGAAGAAGGGCAATGAAAGATGGGGCCTTACATTGGATGCCGCTTTTAGACTTCCATCATAAGAAGTGTTCTGGAATCCCCATTCTATGTAATAGCAACAGAACTTTGTGGCCCAGCAGGAAATCTGAATTGCCCACATGCTCTTGGGCCTCAGGAAGAGGTTGAACAAAAATAAATTCTTTTAATTCAACGGGTGCTTTACATAATGAAAAACCACTTGTGGCACATGTTGGGCATCTAGCATCATCATCTTCTAATGTGTTGGAGATTTTCATTTCAAATATATTTTTTAAATTACTATATTTTGCAAAACATGTAATACATTTTTCTTGAAAATACCTTACTGTAAAAATAACTGTCACATACACATGTGTGAAGTAGCTAGAACATATTGCATTTTTTTTGTACTGTTGGGCTCTATTCATTATCATGTCCTATGTCTGATCAAATTATCAAGGAGATAATTCTAGAATGAAAAAGAAAGTTCTCTTATTGGAAACAAAAGACCTTTTATAGATATAGTACGACAAGCAGGAGTTTCAGAGACAACTTTGAATCCTCATCAGCCTGGAGACCAGCACCAGAGGACTCTATGTGGCAAACTCCCGTGGATTTGCTTCCCACAATTTGCCGCGCCTACAGACTCAAAGCTCTTTTCCTGTGTTTTGTCGTTTCTCTAAAAATTTACTGTTGTTGTTGCTATATAAGCCAGGGAGTTCTAAGAAGCCAGCTCTTTGAGATTTACTCATTCCCCTGTACTTTCACCTGTATTTCCCACATACACACACACATATATATATACCTGCTAATACACTTATGTTTGTTTTTCTCATTAGTCTGTCTTTTGTTATAGGGCCCCCAGCCAAGGAACCTAAAGTGGGTATAAGGAAAAATTATTATTTTTTCCCTACAAACTAAACATGGATTATTAGAACTCAAGGAGTTCATTGATAATATAGAAAAGAAACACTGAATCATTTTATTTTCTTGCCCAGTTTTTACTTCTTAGATGACTCTAGTGTTGCATCTTCATAATTAATCATGTTTGAAGGACTTCTAGGTGACTTAGCAACCTGCTAAAGAAGGAAGAACCAAAGAAAAGTTTTCACTAAATGTGCTTTTAGAAATCGAGCATATTGCTGGTTCTGCCGCAGTACGTAGTCCAAGAATGAATTACTAAATTGCTTCTGAGGCTCTGAAGTGGAATAAAATAATGGCTTTGTATTTCTATGAAAGTTGTCTCCCTTTGTTTCCTTTCCACTCTCTTGCATATGTAAGACATTTAATTTATGAATAAAACCCTTTCCTGTCCCTTACTCAGTATGATATTAATAGCCTTTTTCTTATCTCTACAGAATAATTCTGGGCTGGCAATGGTGGCTTACACCTCTCATCCCTGCATTTTGGGAGGCTGAGTTGGGCAGATTACATGAGGCCAGGAGTTTGAGACCGGCCTGGGCAGCATGACAAGACCCTGTCTCTACTGAAAAATATCAAAAAATTAGCTAGGCATGGTAGCCCCCGCTACTTGAGAGACTCAGGTAGGAGGATTGCTTGAGCCTGGGAGGCAGAGATTGCAGTGAACCAAGATCATGCCATTATATTCCAGCCTGGAAAACAGAGTGAGACGTGATCTCTAAATAAATAAATAAATAGAGATGATAGATAGATATAGATAGAAGATGGATAGATAGATAGATGATAGATAGATAGATAGATAGATAGTAATAGTGGTAATCGAAGATGGGAGAATAAAATAAGTTCATTTTGTAAGTCTCTGGAACTCCCCTGAATTCCTGATGTACAATTTCTGGTTTTATTTAGTAAGTCTGAGCCCTGTGGTTACATAAGTTCTATTCAGGTGACAAAAAGTGCAACTAACATGCTAGGCAACTTGTGATTTTTAGTCCCAGGTGTTGAGTACATCCTGTTGTGAGTTCTATTGTGTCTTTTTAAAGAAAAGGCATGATTACTGTCTTCCCTGAGGCATCTTGGGCCTTACTTTTTGAGAAGTGAAAGATCTTAGTCACTGAACTTTTATAGTGAGAATGACTCAACCTGAGTGTTCACAACGTAGGGAAGGTGCATGTTTCAACTTTTAAAATGTGGCGGGCTCCCCTCTGGTAATTGCAATTAACATACAGAGAAATTCTATATTAAGTTTAATTATAAGCAGACCACTATCTTCCATTAGTGAATCGAATATGGCAATAGAAACTTTTTTTTTTAAATGCCGAATTTTGGTTACAGAGAAAGAAATCAAGCATTTGCTACTTCAGACCTTTCTATCACCTGCTAATGAGATTGGAAGTTTGTTCTAGGGAGCCCATGGCCTTTGCGGGGAAACATGTTTTGTGTTCCAGAAGTGAGCTATCCAGTTCCATGGTCTTCTCACGTAGTCGAGAGGTCGTCGTAACACGCAGCGCATAAGTAGGTAGGTACTGCTGATGGCTATCAGTGATCCGAAGAAAAAGAGTCCTCTGTTTATCACCTGTAAGACAGCAAGAACTCTCATTTCATTTGTCCAGAGATTAAAGTCTGGAAATAGATCTCATTTGTTAACAACAAAGGGGTAAACAATGTCCTCTTTGTTCTTTAACCTGAAACAACTTAATTGCCTGAGCAAGAGGCCAGGAATTGATAAGCTCGAGATAAAATACAGCACTGGGAACATCCCTTCCCTCTCTCCCAAGAAACTCATGAATCCAGGTGTTCTATATGAAAAAAATTAGCAGTCAGCCGTTAAAAAACCTTTGCAGTTTAGAAAAAGAGCTGTGAATTCTTAGAAGAGCACTACTGTGCTGGGACCACATGTAATTCATTCCTTCTCAGAAGCTTCCCAAAAGTCCCCATGAGAGAAGTGGTGGCCTGGTGGCCTGTGTGACTAAGCCTCACCCGAAGACTAAACACAAGCTGTGAACAGTGGCCTGAGGCTCATTCCAGCCTGGGTCAGGAGCATTCCCATGGCACTCTGGCCTATTTCTATCCCCACACTTACTGTCCTGCATTCTAACTGCCTGCTGGTCTCCTTTCCCCTTTTAGACTTTCAGCTCCTTAAGGGTGGGGACTCTGTATTATTCACCTTGTATAGATAATTCTTGATTTCTTCCCATCCATTATCCATATAGACATCTTTCTAAAATCCAGACCCGAGTCTGTTGGCCTCCCTGGGCTCCCTGTTTCTCTCAAGATAATATTCCAGGTGTTTAAAGCCCTGCTTGCCTCTCCAGCTGCCCCTCTGACCATTCTCACACACTAGTGTTGCCTTCCAGCTCCACTGAAATCCTGGCCGCTCTCACTCTGATGTGTTGCTCACATGTCTTCTGCCCTCCCCTTTCCTGGCCCAGTCCTGTTCTCCTCAGGGGCAGTTTATCCCTCTCCAGGCTACTGTCTCTATCCCCCACTAGCCTCTGAGCTTTGTGAGAGGTGTGGACTGTGTCACGTTCATCACCATGCCAGCTCAGTGCTATGCACTAAATAAAACTGTTGAATGAAAGACATTGTAAAATCCCCAAAGTGGAAGACTAGGGAATCAGAATTCCATTTAATTGGCATCTCTGGGCCAACTGCCTAATATGAATGTATTATATAGCATTCCATTGGAATAGGTGGGTCTCCTTCCTTCCTCCCTCCCTCCCTTCCTTCCTTCCCTCCTTCCTTCCTTCCTTCCTTCCTTCCTTCCTTCCTTCCTTCCTTCCTTCCTTCTTTCCTTTCTTTTCTTTCTTTCCACTCCCTCCCTCCCCCATTCATTCCTTCCTTCCTTCCTTTTTATTGAGATGGAGTCATGCTCTGTTGCCCAGGCTGGAGTGCAATGGTGTGATCTCAGCTCACTGCAACCTCTGTCTCCTAGGTTCAAGCAATTCTTCTGCCTCAGCCTCTGAAGAAGCTGGGATTACAGGCACCTACCACCACACCGGGCTATTTTTTGTATTTTTTTTTTTTTTTTTGAGACAGAGCGTTGCTCTGTTACCCAGGCTGGAGTGAAGTAGTGTGATCTTGGCTCACTACAACCTCTACCTCCCGGGTTCAAGTGATTCTCCTGCCTCAGCCTCCCAAGCAGCTGGAACTACTAATTTTTGTATTTTTAGTAGAAACAGGGTTTCACCATGTTGGCCAGGCTGGTCTTGAATTCCTGACCTTGTGATCCGCCAACCTCGGCCTCCCAAAGTGCTGGGATTACAGGCGTGAGCCTCTGCGCCCAGCCTGGAATAGGTGTTTTAAAAGTGATTCAGTTCTGTCTAATTTTACAAATTAAACTCATGAGAATATTGCACAAAGCAAAAATCAAAAACAGTACACCTTGCTAAAATAAAAAATTGAGAAACATTAGCATCAGTTTCTTTCTTGAGCTTCTGCCCTTCAAAAGCTCTCTCTCTTTACCACTTCCTCTAATGTTCAGTAAGCCCTCTTCCCTCTCTGTACTCAGGACAGTTTCTGTTTGTAAGGCAAACATTTGATGTCTGTCTCATCATTTCTGTATTTGCCTGAAATAAACATAATCATAATACTATGACATTTCAACACATCATATTAGAAAGAATAAAAAATGTAATCTGTTCTAACCTTTTTTTGCCACTGCCAACGCTGCACAGCCTCATGGTATCTTATTCTGGAAAAAGTGACCTGCAGGGAAGTTTAAAAAATAGTCTTGTGTCTTCTTTAACAGGTAAACAAAATTAAAATGAGAAAAAGTCTTAAGTCCAGACCTTACCATGGTATAAAGAGGGATGAAGGTAGACGGCATAATAGCATGAAGAAATCTCTCCATGTTCTTCTGAAAAATGAACCACCTTGAGTTGACATGTGCTCGCATCTGCAATAATGTGAGTAAAAAATGCTTTTGAACAAATACATCTATTTCCTACTGCAACTTATTATTATCCTTCATTCCCACTCATCGAGATCCCAAACACAAAGCAGTCAAATAAATTTTTGTTTCCGTAATAGTCATTCCCAATCCATTTTAGTAAATGTTAGTCATATAGGATGTTGCCTTAAAAATGTACACGAATTACATGAAACCTGCTGGGGAAGTTTTATTTTGCTCAGGGGTCAAATAGGAACTCTATTTCAGCAAAGCGTTTTTTTAAACAAATCTGCAGGTAATCTGTGAGCTCAAACATTTGACTAATTTTCTGTTGCTTCCTGGTTGGTTTGTAATATTGCTTATGGCAACAAGTAAAGCTATGCTGACCTACTCTCTATTTAGGACAGATACTGTGTCATAGCCTTCCTGTTTTAAAGGTAAGACAAGATACATTAATAAAGCTTCTAGTATCTTATAGAACGTCCTCCACCACATACGATGCAATTCCACTCAAGATGAAGTCCAGTTTCTTTCTTTCTGTCTTCAGGAGAGATGAAAAATAGCTGGTCACTCTGCTTTAAATTTGTCTTGTAAATCCTTTCATTTTATTATTTTAAAACTATAATATTGTGAAATCACTTATTATGAGCTTTTCATGTGACTGGTTCAAAACGGAATTAATGTGTTTTTCTTCAAAGTACTAATTGTCCTGAACATAAATTTCTTTTTGGTATCATGCATTTTTTTTAGTGCATAGGGCTTCAAAGGATAATCAATGCTACTCTAAATATGCAAGTTATAATGTTATGAGTGAAAAGGCCATTCAACATTTCTTAGATTTTCTAAATATGTTAACCCATCTGAAAGTTGTATTTTCATTAAATTAACATATTGCCTATGACATATTGACTAAATGTCTAAGATACAAGCATGTGAATTATCAGAGGCTTTGTTACTTCCTAAACGTCCTTAAAGTGTAGATGGAAATAATGTGTGTGGGTCATTGCCACTGGCCACCGAGTAACAATCCACCCAAGTGTAAGGAATGCTCTGTGTGTGTGTGTGTGTGTGTGTCTTCATTCTTGTCTGTACATATTCTTATATAGTATGCATGAGATGGGGGCTGACGCAAAGAAAAAGAAAAGAACATTTGTTAGAATATCAGTGAACCATCTCACGAAATAAAGCCAAATCTTCTCACTCACCTCTATGTAATTGTACATGGATAGGTCTGAAATTGCATGATCATCTGGGATTCTCAATCTTGAGAATGCAGGAAGACACAAACCTATAAGTAAAATAATACATCTTTCCAAAACCTTCTATAAACATGTGCTGAACTCTGCACAGGTCAAATTAAATGATCGATTCACTACCAACGCTCTCGATAATTTTTTTAAACTATGAATGACATTCTGTATAACCAACAATCTGACTATTGATAATACACGTAGAGCACCTCCTGTTGTGATTAAATAAAAATTACAACAAAGTGAATCTATACTATTGTTTCATCTTCGTGCTCTGGTGCCCCAAATCAGCATTGACAGTTCGTTCTGACACATAAACCCTCCATCCACCTCCATCACCACGTGCAAACCAGTCACACCAGCACTAGGAAGGGAGGAAACGAAATATCCCTGACTCATGAGCAACTGCGAGAGATGACTGGGAAATAACAAAAAAAGCAAACATGAAAAATTTGTCCTGGAACCCTATAATCTCTTCAGACCCAGGTCTGGAGTCTGAAGAGTCCTAATCGTTCAATCTTCACAACTCTGAAGTTGAGAGTATTATCCCCACTTTATAGATGAAAAAGAACTGAGACTTTAGAAAGATTAAGTGATTTGCTCAAGATCACACAGTTAATAAGTTGGCAAGTCAGGACTTGAAACTGGCTGTAAGTTTAAGGCCAGTTCTCTAGTCGATCCTTCACCTGAAACAAGTGTAAATTCAGAGGGGGCTTTGAAAGCATGTGATGCTGGGAAGCAGGAAAAGGTTATCCAGTTCTTAGGCTATTGTTTGCACCTCCTTTTTTCTATGTAATATACAAACCCTCTATCCACCTTCATCATTATTTGCAAACCAATCACACAAGGGCTAGGAAGGAAGGGAGGGAACAAAATGCCTCTGGCTCCTGAACATCTGGGAGAGATGACTGGGACATGAAAAACAAAGAAGAAATTTCTGCCTCGCATGGTGGCTCACGCCTATAATCCCAGCACTTTGGGATGCTGAGGCGGTGGATCACTTTAGGTCAGGAGTTCAAGACCAGCCTGGCCAATATGATGAAACCCTGTCTCTACTAAAAATGCAAAAATTAGCCAGCTGTGGTGTGGTATATGCCTATAATCCCAGCTACTCTGGAGGCTGAGGCAGGAGAATTGCTTGAACCCAGGAGGTGGAAGTTGCAGTGAGCTGAGACTGCACCATTGCACTCCAGCCTGGGCAACTGGAGTGACTCCATCTCAAACAACAACAATAACAACAACAGAAAACAAAAAAGAAGAAATTTGCCCTGGAATGCCATGGAATGCTATAATCTCTTCAGACCCAGGCATTAGGCATACTATGTATATATATAGTATATATATATCTATATATATATAGCATATATATAGAGAGAGAGAGCATATATATATAGCATATATATATACATATATGCTATATATATATACTATATATACACATAATATATGTAATTGTACACATTTAATTTAAATTAATTCCAGAATTATATATAAATACTCAAAAGTTCAATATCTGTAAAATTAATGTATTGGCTGAATCAGTTTTAATCAAAAGGCACATGAACTATCAGATGCAATCTTTGATAGGGCAAAAAGCAGGAGAACACTGGCGCTTCTAAGGGTGTTTCTGAGGATGTGCTGTAGGGTAGATGTCCCCAGCCCTCGGACCATGGCCTGTTAGGAACCGGGCCGTACAGCAGGAGGTGAGCAGCAGGTGAGTGAGTGTTACCACCTGAGTACTGCTTCCTGTCAGGTCAGCAGTGACATTAAGTTCTCATAGGAGTGTGAACCCTACTGTGAACTGTACATGCAAGGGATGTAGCTTGCATGCTTCTTATGAGAATCGAACTAATGCCTGATGATCAGAGCTGGAACAGTTTCATCCTGAAACCATCTCCCCCACAACCCCCGTCTGTGGAAAAATTGTCTTCCATGAAACCCGTCCCTGCTGCCAAGTTTTGCTGGGGACTGCCGCCAGGGAATGCAGGCAGAGGGTGTTACCTAGGCCGAAGGGGAGGGAAAGCAGCATATCTCTGCCAAGCACTGGTTCTCTGAGCTTTTGTCTTTGAGTGAATCACTTCATGGACCTCCACATATAAACTCCAAAAGAAACTATGTCTCTTTTTCTGGATGTTAGTTATTGATAGACTGTTAGTAGAAAAATGTATAATCCTGGGCAGATAATGTACATTACACATGACAGGTTTGTGATCATTGAGGATCAGAAATAAGTCCACGATTAGTCAGAAGAGCTAGTCCATGTCTAATTGAGAAATTGACCTTACTTACTAAGATCATTATTCAATTTATCCATTAATTCATCAAATACCAAGCAGTCTTCAAAGCCCTGAAACAAGAAAAAAAAAAAGGGAAATAAGAAACTAGAAATATTTTTAAAAACTTATTACCGATTTTGAACAGAACTTCCATTGGTGAAGATAATCCATAGACTGTTTATCCTCAACTAGTACATAGCAGTTGAGTTGTCACATGGTATTGAATTATGGTTAAAAATGGCCATTGGGGCCGGGCGCGGTGGCTCACGCCTGTAATCCCAGCACTTTGGGAGGCCGAGGCGGGTGGATCACAAGGTCAAGAGATCGAGACCATCCTGGTCAACACGGTGAAACCCCATCT
>NW_016107390.1:5878894-5907783 GCF_001604975.1 Cebus imitator
ATATATATATATATATATGTTATAGTGATTTGAAATTTGACCAAGATTTTTTAAGTTAGTGTTCTAATTTTGATAGATTCCATTACTTCTTTGAGAAGAAGAGACATTATATTGCTCTACCATAAGTTTTAGAATTATATTTATACTATTCAAGTCTTTAAGATTCACATTTAGAGCAATTTAGTGACAGGATAAAACTACTTACATATTAATTTAGTTCATATAACTCAAGATTAAATCAATATTAAGAAGTCCACAAAATTAGTAATGTATTATGCTCAATAGAATTGAAAGCAGTGTTTCCTGTTGCCTAGGAAATCAAGCTATAGCTTTAGAGGCAATATAAAGATATATTTTTTCTTTTTGCTTTCTTTCTTTTTTTTTTTGAGATGGAATCTCTCTCTGTCGCCCAGGCTGGAGTGCAGTGGTGTAATCTTGGCTTTCTGCAATCTCCATCAAGTGATTCTCTTTCCTCAGCCTCCTGAGTAGCTGAGTATACAGGTGTGTGCCACCACACCCAGCTAATTTTTGTATTTTTAGTAGAGGCAGCATTTCACCACATTGGCCAGCCTGATCTCGAACTCCTGACCTCAAGTGATCTGCCCGGCTCAGCCTCCTAAAGTGCTGTGATTACAGGCATGAGCCACCATGCCTAGCCTAAAGGTATTTTTAAATAAAATATTTTTCACATCAGTTATAAAGATTACATCTGAAACAAGCAGATTTATTTGTCAAACCAATTACGTAGTCTCAATACTATAGGATTTAGAAGTGAGAGATACCATATGGGGCTGAGATAACAGTTTTATATTCTTTTGTGTAAGTTAATTCATTTACTCTTCACAACACTGAGGTAGACGCTATTAAAATTTTATTTCAATTAATTAAATTATTTATTTATTTTGAAATGGAGTCTCACTCTGTTGCCTAAGCTGAAGTGCAGTGGCACAAACTCGGCTCACTGCAACCTCCGCCTGCCATCTTCAAGCGATTCTCCTGCCTCAGCCTCCCAAGTAGCTGGGACTGTAGGCACCCACCATCACACCTGGTTATTTTTTTTTTGTATTTTTGGTAGAGACAGGGTTTTACCATGTTGGCCAGGCTGGTTTTGAACTCCTGACCTCAAGTGATCCACCTGTCTAGGTCTCTCACAGTGCTGGGATTACAGGCGTGAGCCACTACACCTGGTCTAAAATTCCAATTTTATAGATAAGGAAGTAAAGATAAGGTAAGTAAGTTGTGCAAGAACATATTTGTAGTAAATCCTGGAGCCAGGACTTAAAACCAGGCATTCTAATGCCAGGTCCTGGGCACTTATCCATTGTACTATAATTAATGTCTTCTTATGTTTTTATAAAACAAAATATTTACCACTGCTTTATGGAGAATATAATTGATTAGATTCACAAGCTAACTTTATTTGGAATATATCCCAATGACCAACATAACATATGATTAATATTTATGAACTATTAGCACACACACGAATTAGTTTAGGATTCCTTGAACTAAATGTTCCACTTCAATTTTTAAACACTATTTCTTCTCTGAATTCTTTTTCTAGCCAAAATAGTAAAATTTCCATGAAGACAGTAGTGTTCAACATCTAATCAGCTCAGAGGTTTACTTAACCTCATCCATCAGGTTAACAATGAAATCAAGATGGAAATTTAAAAATCCTTTGAAATGAATGATAATAGTGACACAATGCATCAAAACCTCTGGGATACAGCAAATACAATGCTAAGAGGAAATTTTATAGCACTACATGCCTACATCAAAAAGTTAAAAAAAAAAATACCACAAGTTGACCACAACATTACGTCACACCTCAAGGAACTAGAGAAACAAGAACAAACTAAACCCAGAGTCAGCAGAAGAAAAGAAATAGCAAAGACCAGAGAAGAACTAAATGAATTTGAAACAAAAAATACAGAAGATCAACAAAACGAAAAGTTGATTATTTGAAAACAGAATCAAAATCAATAGACGATTAGCTAATTTAACCAAGAAGATGCAAGAGAAGATCCGAACAAGCTTAATTAGAAATGAAACTGGAGACATTACAACTGACACCACAGAAATACAAAAGATCATTTGAGACTACTAGGAACACCTTTTTGGAAACATACTAGAAAACCTAGAGGAAATGACTAAATTTCTGGACATGTAAAAAACTCCTAGATTAAATAAGGAAGAAATAGAAACCCTGAACAGACCAATAACAAGCAGTGAGATTGAATCAGTAATCGAAACAGTTGTCAACAACAAATAAAAGCCCTGGACCAAAAGGACTCACAGTTGCATTTTACCAGACATTTAAAGTATTGGTGCCAATCCTATTGAAACTATTACAAAAGATTGAGACAGAGGGAATTCTCCTTAACTCATTCTATGAAGCCAATATCACCAAAACCAGGAAAGGACATAACAAAGAAAGAAAACTACAAACCAATATCTCTGATGAGCATCAGTGTAAAATCCTCAGCCACATACTGGCTAACCAAATACAACAGCACATCAAAAAGATAATATACTTTGATTAAGTGGCTTTCATCCCAGGGATGCAGGAATGGTTTAATACATGCAAGTCAATAAATGTGACACATCACATAAACAGAATTGAAAACAAAAACCATATGATCATCTCTATAGATGCAGAAAAAGCATTCTATAAAATCCAGCATCACTTTATGATAAAAAACCCCCAACAAATAGGCATAGAAAGGACTTATCTCAAAATAATAAAAGCTGTATATGATGCATCCACAGCCAACATCATACCAAATGGGGAAAAGTCTAAAGCATTCCCCTTCAGAACTGAAGCAAGACAAGGATGCCCATTTTCATCACTTCTATTCGACATAGTACTGGAAGTCCTAGAGAAAGTAATCGGTCAAGAGATGGAAATGGAGGACATCCAAATTGACAAAAAGGAAGTCAAAAGATCACTGTTTGCTGATGATATGATTGTATACTTAGAAAACTCTAAAGACTCTCCCAAAATACTCCTAGATTTTATAAATGAATTCAGTAAAGACTCAGGTTACAATATCAATGTACACAAATCAGTAGCATTTCTACACACCACCAACAACCAAACTGTGAATCAAATCAAGAGCTTACTCCTTTCTATAACAGCTGAAAAATAAAATAAAACACCTAGGAATATACTTAACCAAGGAGGTGAAAGATCTCTAAAAGGAGAGCTACAAAACACTTCTGAAAGAAACCATAGATGACACAAGCAAATGGAAACATATTCCATGTTCATGGATTGGAAGAAACAATATTGCTAAAATGACCATACTGCCCAAAAGCAATCTACAGATTCAATGTAATTCCTATCAAAATAACAACATCATTTTTCATAGAATTAGAAAAAACAATTCTAAGACTCATATGGAACCAAAAATGAGCCCAAATAGTAAAAGGAACAAATCTGGAGGCATCACATTAGTGGATTTTAAATTATACTACAAGGCTATAGTCACTAAAATAGCATGGTACTGATACACAAGTAGACACATAGACCAATGGAACAGAATAGATAACACAGAAATAAAGCCAAATACTTACAACCAACTGATCTTCAATAAAGCATACAAAAACATAAATTGAGAAAGAGACACCCTATTTAATAAATGGTGCTGGGAAAACTGGATAGCCATATGTAGTAGAATGAAACTGGATCCCTATTTCTCACTTTACACAAAAATAAACTCAAGATGGATAAAAGACTTAAATTTAAGACCTGAAACCATAAAAATTCTAAAGGGTAACCTAGGAAAAACTCTTCTGGACATTGGCCTAGGCAACAAATTTATGACTAAGATCCCTAAAGCAAATGCAACTAAAACAAAAAACAAATAAATGGGCTGAGCATGGTAGCTCATGCCTGTAATCCCAGCACTTTGGGAGGCCAAAACAGGCCGATCAGTTGAACTCAGAAGATTGAGACCAGACTGGGCAACACGGTGAAACATCGTCTCTACAAAAAATACAAAAATTAGCAAAAAATACAAACCATACAAAAAATACCAATAGCAAAAAAAAAAAAAAAAAAAAATTCACCTGGATGTGTATATTTATTGCAGGACAATTTACAATTTGTAAAGATATGGAACTGGCCTAAATGTCCCTTGACCAATGAATGGATAAAGAAAATGTGGTATATATACACCATGGAATACTACTCAACTGTAAAAAAGAATAAATAATATCTTTTGCAACAACTTGGATGGATGGATCTGGAGGCCATTATTTTAAGTGAAGTAACCCAAGAATAGGAAACTAAATATCATATGTTCTCACTTATAAGCAGGAGCTAAATTTTGAGTACAGAAAGGCATACAGAGTGATAGAATGGGCTTTAGTGACTCAGAATGGGGAGAACGAGAGGGGACTGAGGGATAAAAAACTACATATTGTGTACAACGTACTCTACTCAGGTGACAGATGCACTAAAATCTCAGACTTTACCACCATGTAATTCTTTCATGTAACCAAAAACCACTTGTACCCAAAAAGCTATTGAAATAAAATATATACATTAATTTTAAGACAGAATAATCTCAGAAATTTTAAAAGTTTCTTTAAAGAAGAAATAAGAAAGATCAGAAAAAAGTTGAGACTAAAATATAATATAAAAGATCAATGAAACAAAAAGTTGGTGTTTAAAAACGATAAACAAATCAACAAACATTTTGCTAGATTAAGAAAAAGGAGAGAAGACTTAAATAAATAAAATCAGGGGTGAAAAAGGAGACACTGATACCATAGAAACTCAAAGGATCATTAGAGACCATTATGAGCAACTATATGCCAATACGTTTGAAAACCCTTAGAAGAAATGAATAAAGTCCTAGACACATACCAGCTTATCAAGATTGAACCATAAAGAAATTCGAAACCTGAATAGACCATTAAAAAGTAACAAGACAGAAGCAGTAATAAAAAGCTTCCCATCCAAGAAAAGCCTAGGACCTGATAGCTTCATTGCTGAATTCTACAAAACAGTTAAAAAGGAACTAATATCAATCCTACTCAAATTATTCCAAAAAATTAAAGAGAAACACTTGCAAACTAATTATAAGAGGCCAGTCTTACCATAATACCAAAACCAAAGACACAACAAACAAAAGGAAACTACATGACAATATTTCTGATAAACATAGATGCAAAGATTCTCAACAAAGTACAAGCAAACCAAATTCAAGAACACATTGAAAATCGTTCATTATGATTAAGTGGGATTCATCCCAGGGTAGCAAGGATGGTTCAACATACACAAATCAATAAAAGTGATACATCATTTCGACAGAATGAAAGACAAAAATCATATGATCATTTCAATTGATGCTAAAAAAGCATTCTGTAGAATTCAACATTCCTTCGTGATAAAAATTCTAAAAAAAAAAAAACAAAAAAAACTAGGTATAGAAGGAATATACCTCAATATGATAAAAGCAGTATATGGCATCCCCACAGCCAGTATCATACTAAATGTGGGAAAACTGAAAATCTTTCCTCTAAAATATGGAACAAGACAAGGATGACCATTTTCACCACTTTTATGCAACGTAGTACTGGAAGTCCTAGCCAGAGCATTTAGACAAGAGAAAGAAATAAAGAGCATCCGTATTGGAAAGGAAGAAGTCAAATTATTCTTGTTTGCAGACAATATGACCTTATGTTTACAAAAACCTAAAGAGTCCACCAGAAAAACTATTAGAACTGATAAACAAATTTGGCAAGGTTACAGGATACAAAATCAACATAAAAAACTAAATAGCAATTCTATATGTCAAGAGCAAACAATCTGAAAAAAAAAAACACAAGAGAGTAATCCCATTTATAATAGTTACAAATAAAATAAGATACCCAGTAATTAACCTGAGAAGTGAAAGATGTCTACAATGAAAACTATAAAACATTGGTGAAAGAAATTGAAGAGAACACAAAAAATGGAAAGATATTCCATGCTCATAGATTGGAAGAATCAATATTGTTAAAATGTCCATATTACCCAAGGTAATCTACAGATTTAATGCAATCCATAAAAAATACCAATGTCATTCTTCACAGAAATAGAAAGAATAATCCTAAAATTTATATGAAATCACAAAAGACCCAAAATACCCAAAGCCATCCTGAACAAAAATAACGAAACTGGAGGCATCACATTACCTGACTTCAAATTATACTACAAAGCTAAAGTAACCAAAATGTCATGGGACTGGCATGAAAACAGACATCTCAACAAATGGAATAGAATACAGAACACAGAAATACACCCACTTTCGATTTTAGCATCGACTCAATTTTAGCAAAGGTGCCAAGAACATACATTGGGGAAAAGACAGTCTCTTCAATAAACGGTGCTGGGAAAACTAGATATCTATATGCAGAAGAATGAAACCAGACCACTGTCTTTCACCATATACAAAAGTAAAATCAAAGTGGATTAAAGACAAATCTAAGACTTGAAATTATGAAACTAGTAGAAGAAAACATTGAGGAAACACTGCAGACAGTGGTCTGGGCAAAGATTTTCTAGGTAAGACCTAAAAAACATGGCAACCAAAGCAAAAAAACAAACACATAGACCTTTGGAACGGAATAGAGAACTCAGAAATAAATGGGACAAATGGGATCATATCAAGCTAAAAAAGTTTCTGTAAAGCAAAACAAACAATCAACAAAGTGAAGAGACAACCCACAGAACAAAGTAAAAAAGTGTCTAAGAATATCCCCACATAATCCCTGAAAGCACAATCAATACAGCAAACCAGTAATCCATAGCAGAAAAAAGCAGAAAGCATAATACACTCATCCCTCGGTGATATTGGGCAATTCAAATTCTGATTAGAGTTGGTGATCAATCTGGCTACACAACTGGTATGACTGCTGCATTGATTGTGTTTTCAGGGATTACGTGGGGATAATCTTAGACATGCCTCTTACTCAAGACTTGTTAGCTGAGACTGACCCAGAAATATTTCAGGGACTTACCCAGGGAAAAACAACTTACCGCATTCATTCCTTGCCCAAAAAATGGCACTATGGCATGAGCTGCATCCCCCAGCAGTACACAGTGAGATTTTAAGTGAAATGAAGAGCACTTTACAGATATCATGGGCTGGGCAGGCAACAAGAAGAAATCCTGCACTAGGAGTCTCCTTCAAAGGAAAATAATTCAAATGTGAGGACATCAAATTAGGTATTAAACACTGCTAAATTTTTTCAGATTTACACAATTTATTATCACCAAGTTTTGTTGAAAAATACACAAGAATGTCAAGAAGAAAACAGAAAAGAGAAAAACTGAAGTTTTTCCAGTCCTAAAATTCCATTTTTCTAATTATCTTCTTGGTCTGTAACAATGTTAATCACATTCAAAAATAATAAGTTTGGCTGCATTTGAATAATTTAAATATTTCTGTATCATATGTTACTAAAACTTTATTATCATACACCTGGGCCATGAGATTTTTAAATACAGTGGTATATTTTAGGTTTCCATTTAGAAATTGAGCAAATACTTCTTTGCATTTGATTAGAAGACAATAAACCAAAATTAAAATTAATGTGAATCTTTATGTATTTGGAAATGGATAATAGTAATAAAACTAGTATTTGGGGGATTGGAATAATTTGGTCAAATGGTACAGAGGAAGAATAAGTTCAGTTAGACAGGAAGAATAAGAGATTTATTTTACAACATGGTGCTTATAATAAAAAGCAAACAACAAACCTAACATTTGTAGAGCATCTATAGAGGTATTGAGGAAGTTCTAAGTAGGCAAACAAGACATAGCCTCAAGAATCTTAAATCTGGCTGGAGAGGCAAAAAATAGCCATGAAACCAGTTTAAAAGTACATAAGGGCTAATTCTGGTGTGCAGAGATTTCACTGTTGGAGAAGGAGGGATCCATACAGACTAACTTAGTCTTCAAGAAAGCAAGTGACCAGCAATTTTTAAAAGACCTGCTATGGGCCAGCAGTGGGTTGTCCCTTTTACATAATTAGCTCATTTAATTTTCACAAATGCCCTAGGGTAGATATTATGATACCCATTTTAAAGGTGAAACTCAGGGAGGTAAGGGGCAGAAGCAGTATTAAAATATTGCTCTGCTATAGACTGAATATTTATGTACCCCTAACATTCCCATGTTGGATTCCTAATCTCCGGTGTGATGGTATTTAGAGAGGGGGATTTTGGGTGGTGATTAGGTCTTGGGAGTGGACCTCCCATTAATGGCATTAGTGCTTTTATAAAAGGGACTCCAGAGACATCCCATGCCCCTTCTAGCATGTGAGGACACAGCAAAAAACTGTCATCTATGAACCAAGAGGTGGGGTGTCACTAGACACCGAATCTGCTAGCGCCTTGATCTTATGCTCGTCAGCCTTCAGAACTGTGAGCAATACATTTCTGTCACTTATAAGCCACCGAGTCTATGGTAGGTTCATTATAGCCAACCGAAGTGACTAAGGCATATTCTCAGTACCATTGTGCTGCCTTCATGAAAACATCATTGGAGGCGTCTAGATAGACACCTTAATATGTGTCAAGCCTTGTGCTGAATGATTTACAGACATGATGTCATTTAGTCCTCATAACAACCCTTTGGGATAGGTTCTATCATTTATCAACCTTTTACCATGAGTGGGACATGGGAAAGCTTATGTGGCGAGTAAGTATGGGATCTGAGACTTGATGCCGGATGTATCGGCTGTGCCAAAGATTTGTGTATCTACCAGTAGAAAAAAGTTCAGCCGGTTTCTGTGGCACACCGAGCCCTAGGGAGCCTGAGGAGCCTGCGTAAGATACACAAAAGCCTTGGGACATTGGTGGCTCATCTTTCCCGGAGAAACTGGCCACAGCATGGGTGTTTTTCCGAATTCCTGCTCACAGCACAACATCCACTTAGACTTCTGCTCTAATGTAGGTTTCTGTACAGATGACTGCACGATCCATCATGTTTAACCAAAGCTGAAATCAGGTGCGTAACCTTTACTTGAATTTGGAATAATTCAAACAAACAGAGCATAAAGCACAACTTGCAACTTACTCTCCAATTAGAGGGATGGCATCTGGAAAGTATTTCTGGAAGAAATCCAGCACATCACTACTGGTTAGAAGTTCTTCAAACTCTTCAAAGGGCATGAACAAAGTACATGTGAATGATTTGTTCTGTGAGAAGAAGAGAAACAGAGTGAAAGGGGATAGGGGGTCAAGTGATGCCGGCACTGTAGGTGGGTCCCGAAATCACAAGACTTCTTGCTGTGACCAGGGAGCTTTTGGAAGGAATGTCCAGGCAGACAGTAAAGGCACTGTCACTTGTTCCCTTGCTCCCAAAGAAAAGTTCTGCCAAGTCCCAGGGGTGCTCCCCAGCTTCTTTGATTATTCGGACAACTTCGATACTGTAAACTCTTCATTTTCACACAGCAAATACTATACTCTTTTTTTTTCTTTTTTTCTTTCTTTTTTTTTTTTTGAGGCAGAGTCTTCTCCCTCCATTGCCCAGGCTGGAGTGCAGTGGCATGATCTTGGCTTGCTACAATCTCCGCCTCCCAGGCTCAAGCGGTTCTCCTGCCTCAGCCTCCTGAGTAGCTGGGATTACAGGCGCACACCACTATGCCTGGCTAATTTTTTGTGTTTTTAGTAGAGGCAGAGTTTCTCCATGTTGGCTAGGTTGGTCTCGAACTCCTGACCTCAGGTGATCCACTCACCTTGGCCTCCCAAAGTGCTGGGATTACAGGCATGAGCCAGCACTCCCTGCCTACACTCTTTAAATAACTAATAGGTTAGTTAGATTTGGCATCTCCTCTTCTTCCTTTTAAGATAGTATGAGTAGGCCCTGGACCCCTGGACAGGTACCAACAGAAAGAAAAAGATCCCAACCAAAGAAACAGCTATATCTATCTAGCAAAAAAGCCTCTAGGGTCTAATGAGAGAAAACCCATGATCTCTCTTTCTCTCTCTCTTTTTTTTTTTTTTTTTTTTGAGATAGGGTCTTGCTTTGCTGTCCAGGCTGGAATGCAATGGGATGATCATGGCTTACTGCAGGCTCCATCTTAGGGTTCAAGCAATCCTCCCATGTCAGCCTCCTGAGTAGTTGGGACTACAGGCATGTGCCACCACACCTGGCAAAATTGTTTTTTCAGTAGATGCAAGGTGTTGCTATGTTGGCCACACTGGTCTTGAACTCCTGAGTTCAAGCAATCCTCCCACCTTGGCCTCCCAAAATGCTAGGATTATAGGTGTGAGCCACTGTGCCCAGCCCCATGCTCTGTTTTGATAATGCGTATTCCAATGTCTTGCAGACCTTAAAGGCTGAATCACTTCCTAATAGATAACCTAAATCTCTTTGGCTTTACTGGGGGCGGGGAGGTGTGCATTTCCTCCTACACTGTCTTTAGTGAAGATGACAGTAGCCACCTGACACATAAACTCTTGTTATTCATCCATGTAAATTAAATCTCCTTTCCAAAGTAAATAATTGGAATTCCTTCAGATTTTTTTTCTCAGTAATCCCAACATTTCAAAGCTGTAATCACTAAATAGATTAAACAACGAAGAGATCAATTAGGTATATACATTCTAAGTACAAAAGTGAGTAATAACATTAATTATAGATGCAAAATTATAGTTGATAGAAAATTCTATACTACCATGTTAGGAAGTGCAATCATCATAAAGGTATTTCTAGGCCAAATATGCAGATAATTAGGTTCCATGGCATACTGCAGAAAAGAGAATATATGATGTATTAGTACATTAATATAGTAAATGTATAAAACTGACTCAGCTTTATAATAGTGTCTACAGTAACTTAAACAACAGTAGCATATGCACAATGATATGCACATCTATTGCCACATAAAATAGAAGTTGCCTTAGAAAATACTTTGTGTTCTGTCTTTATAAACTCAATCTTGGGTGGGTTTTTGATATCACGTGTAATTTACGATTTTAGAATACTTGTATGTGTGTGTACATGTATGAAAAAAGACAGAAAGAGCATCTTATTTTCTCAAATCTTGAATTATACCTGGTATAATTATACCTGGTATCTATGTACACACACATGCACATATCTAGATGTGTATGTGTGTGTATACATTACTTTGTGTGTGTATAAGTTACTTTACCTTTTGCCTTTTTTCAGAACTTACCTATCCTGGACAGAAGGTCTTAAATTTCATGAGCCAAAACCAAAAGTTTAGAAATAAGCTTTTTATCATTTGTTTCCTATAACATAAATAATAGAGAAGAGTCTTGTCTCTTTAGTGACTCCTTTGTGATTACTATTAATACAATAACAGCCCCAAGGAAGTATTAATTGTGTGGGTAGATCAATTGATCCAAAGGCCCAAGTGACCCAAATTTTTGAAGGTTCCCAGGGACATTATAGACATAAAAATATGCAACCAATTTTCCAACTATTTCAAATTTGTATTACTTTTTACAAATGTTTTGAGAGCACCTTGCATGTGTATCTTGCACAGCAAGAATACCGAAAAAACAGCCTAGTCTTGGAGCTAACATTTTTACACCGTATCATAGTTATTTGTGTCTTAGGTGAAGGGACTGTGCTTTTCTTGTTTTTTTTAGCCTCAGATTCCCAAAGAAAGCCCAACACACAGACACAGAAATGAGTGCATGCATATCTCTTGACCTTACAGCGCAATTGAATAGGCAAGATGAATACATATGAAAAGCAATTACTTCTTTTTAATAGTAATACTAGTGGTAGAAAGCCACTCACCCAATCCCTTGTCCCCACTGCAACCATCAGAGGAGTGCAACTGTCTATTGCATGCATTACATTAAGAACAAAAGAAAAAAACAGAAAGAAAAATAGAGAAAGTCTCATAAGATTGTTTTTGGGCCATGTCAAAATGTTCCCATGTCTGAGTAACATTGCTATGTCTAAAAAATGTTCTTAAAAGAGTGGAGACATTTTTAAAAACCATTAATAGTTACTATTTATTATGTATACCTAGAAAATAAAGGGCTTTCTTAAATCTACAAGCACAGTTCTTCTTCAGTCTGGAACAATTTTTCAACAGAATTCTGTTATCCTATCATCCAGAGTTACCAGATTCTGGGCCATGATAACAGAACCTACCTGAAAACCAGTAAAATAAGCACTGAAAAATTAGCAAATACATTTCGACTGTGAGGATGAAATAGAAAGGTAATGAAATGTTAAAATATGGATATTACTGGTGGATACAGTTTGTTGATATTTAACAATGCTATTCCATATTGACTATTTTACAGTTGTCTGGATTTCAGAGGAGAGATTAAATCAGCATCTTAAAAATGTATGCTTTATATGCAAATCAAGTATTTAATGTTAGTTGCACATCCATCCGTATAAGCCAATATCCTTATTGTTTCTGTTAGCATTGTTTTCCTTAACAAGTTCCTATACTTATTTGCTTATGACAATATAATAAATTACATACTGCTTATTTGCCTCTGGTCCCATATGGTTTAACAGTGGGAACCAGGAAATGAGAAAACCACAATAGAAATCTCTTTGCAACATTTTTCTAGTCATTTTACTTAATAACTATTATTTGATTTAATCATGGTTATAAGAACACTGGATTGTCAGAATACTGAAGGCTTCAGCCTCAACCTGTTTTTTTCTCCCAAGAGAACATAGACAAATATTATTCAAATGCGCTTTCCAGTAGGAGGGCTGTAACTGCTTTCCCTCTCTCCCTCCCTCGCTCCCTCCTTTCCTCCCTCCCTCCCTTCCTTCCTTCCTTTTGTAGAGACAGGTTTGAGCTATATTGCTTAGGATAGAGTGCAGTGGCATGATCTCGGCTCACTGCAACCTTGACCTCCTGGGCTCAAGCAATCCTTCCACCTGAGCCTCCTGAGTAGCTGGGGCCACAAGCACATGTCACCATCCTGGCTAATTTTTGCATTTTTTACAGAGACAGGCTGGTCTTGAACTCTTGGGTTCAAGTGATCCTCCTGCCTTGGCCTCCAAAATTTCTGGGATTAGAGGCATGAGCCACTGTGCCCAGCCTTCTCTTTTCTTTTCACTCAAAAAAGGTTATCAAAAAAGAAAGGAGTGAGAATTGTATTATTAAAAAGATACCCATGCATCTAATTTATTACTAATCACAAAGTTCTTGTGGCAGGCCTCAAAATGAATCAAGACATGCTGCTGAAAACCACTGCACTAGCATATGCATTTACACTCATGGTGCGAGGGTTGTGGGAAGGAGTTGAGAAAAGGCAAGGACTTACATCCCCGTTCTTAGGTGGAATAGTCAACTCCATGTACCCATGAGGAATGTACTGCTGACTATAATCAAAGCGAGGCTTCTTCATGAGGTAAGATCTGACAGTTGAATAGGCTCCATCACATCCTACGATGAGGTCACAGGAGACATCTTTGGGAACTTTGTCAGATCTGAAAAATAGAACAAACCATCCAAAAGAAAAAAATGTCCAGTGGTGAAAATGATGATGTACATCTGGGTATGACAAGTAGTGGCTCCATAGATAACTTAGAAAGCTCACTTTTATATGCGTGACTTGGTCTTTGAGTTAGTAGATACAACATTTAGATGAAAACTCTTGTCTCAGTCATAAGTTTGCTTATGAGAATAACACAAAACCATACTGATTAATGAAGACATGGTAGGCCACAGAAGTATGGATGACAGGATTTGAGATTTCTGCATGAAGGAGGAGAATGTTGAAAACAGAGAGAGTGTTTCAAGTGTGCAAACGGATGTATGAAGAACCACAAGGATGTGACCAGGATTTTCTAAGAACAATACATTTGACTTAAGCAGAGGTATGAGGAGATAAGCTTAAGAAAAGAATAGAAGGTAGGGAGAGAAAGGAACGAGGAGATGAAAAGAACCTTGAATGTTAAGATAAAAGATTTTAAAACATTATTCTGGCAAAAGGGAAACTGAAATTTTCTATTAGGGGAATGATGCATGAAGAGTTGTAATTTAAGAAAACTTCCTTGGCAGTTTGAAGCAGAGGCAGAATGCCAGAGGGGCCAAGGGGGCCAAAAACAGGGATGGGGTAATAGCAACATCTTATATTACACGTGCAGGGGTGAGGGCCAGAAGCACTGTCCTGCAGCTGGAAGGAGAAAGACAAGACTCTGAAGCCAATAGGAAGTAAGGAAGACTGGGGAGTGTTATAGATTTAATGAGAGAGGATGGGGAAAGAACACATCACAAATGATTCTAATTACCTGGGCACTGTTACTGGGGAAGTCGGGAATGGGATGTGATTTGGGAGAAATAGGTGATCAAGGTTTTAGATGTGTTTGAGATAATGGCCAGGTGTTCCCGCAAGGATGTTCAACGAGAAATTGACATAAATTGATTAGAGCTTCTATAAGGATGTAGAACAAAGAGAGAGGCATGGACTGGAATGTTTATTTAAGAGAGGTGGTTGTTGAACCCAGGACTGTGGATCCATAGAATATCGCAAGAGTGGGATATGAGGCTTCGAACTTGAGATAAAATAGAATCATCCGAGGAAAGGCAGAGAAATAGCACCTGAAAAGAGAACAGGAGGAGAGCAGTGGAAGGTCACCTCGTTTTGAGAGAGGAGAGAGTTTGAAGCATGTTAGAGTCACCAGTGTGGAACAGAGTGCAGCAGGAAGGTAAGTGAGGGTGAGAATTAGAAATTATTGCCATTAGTGTTCAGAAGACATCAGGGCCCTATTTTCAATATAAAATTCTTTGAATCTAGAAACTATTTGGATTACCCTTTCAATAATCTTTTAACTCTTTCCAAAGAGCCGAAGAACAAAGTTTACAGATACAATTCTCCACTCCCAGCTTTCACCTCTGAAGTCCAAAACCTGACCCATAGTTACCCAAGCACTGTGATCATTCCTTCCTCTGGGTTACATTTCAACAGCCTGTGGTTGAAGTGTACTTTCACGTTGGGATATTTCTCAACAGCTGTGGAAACGAAGAAAGAGGCAAATGGAAATGAAATTTCAATTCTTATTTCACTTGATCAAATTGAAATATTAATTATTTTCTGGGAACAGTATGGTAAGAATTTTATTCATAACAGTGTAAAACTAAATTCACTTAAATGATAATTTGATAACTGTTTGGCAACAATTTCAGTATAATTTGATAGTAAAACAGATGAATAAAAATCAATTACCCTCATCTCAAAAAGAAAATATCCAACTAATTCCGTTGTGCAAACTCTTGCATTGCTGTAATTATTAGCACCCTGGGAAAGAAGCAAGCATCACATATTTCAAAAGTTGCCTGTAATCTGAGGCTTTACTATGATTGGAAATATTCAGTCAAACCCCTTTCCACATATATGCACGTCTCTACATCTCCTTTTTAGCTAGTTTTCTGGACTTCTGATTGAAGTTGTCACAAATAGAGGTTATTGATTTTAAATATCTTTGAAATCAAACACCGGAATAGTTAGGGGGAAAATGAGTAAGAAGCTTTGAAACTTCTCAATAAACTAACCCAATTATTTTAGTAATTTTCTGTTTTGCCTGCTAGCACTCTAGAGAATTCAGTGGATTTCATTTTATGAACTATTAATCATGTTCTTGTTACAACAGTAAAATATGATCTTGTCCCTATTAATGCTCATGTATTCATCAATAAACACAGCCTATTTATTGTTCTTAAAGGTACAAATTAGAATACAGGTGTTGGAGCTGGAATAGACCTCAGAGATGATTTAGTTCTTCATCTTAAAAAGGGAGTGACCAAGATTCTGCAAGCAAAGGTAAAATGCCTGAGATCACACAAAGTGAAAACGTTAAGAACCAAACTCATCAAGTGGCATACATTAATTACGTACGGTTTTTGTATGTCAAGAAAGTAAATAAAAAGAATATTGAATTAGAAAAAAATGAGAAAAATAAGCCAGGAGTTCTGCCGTCCGACTCAATATTTCTGTCTGCACTTATCTCTCCTCTTCATCTCAATCTCGCCTTATTCTGTTTTGTTTCAGTTAGATTTGGGGTTTGTAGATTTTAGCTTTCTTGCAAAACCTGAGAGACCCTAAACCAAAGAAATTCATCTGTGTATAAGAAATAATTTAACAAATAACTTTGGAGTAATCAGAGTTGACCTGATATACCAAGGATATATTTTAGAAACATAACATGTGTTTGTGAAAAAAAACTTTAAAATTTTTTATTTTTATTTTTTACATAAGTGTATAGTATTACATCCTAAATAATTTTTTTATAGAACTTTAGTCCTGGGATATACTCCCTAAAAAAACTGTTCTTTTGTCAAAGACAGCAGAGTAATGGTGAATACTCTGTCTTGGTCTGCGCTGTCCTGGTGTCTAGCTGTATGTGGCATTTGAATGCTTGGAGTGTGGCAATCTTACGTTGAGATGTGTTGCCTGCACAGGATTTTGGCAAATTAGAACTAAAAGTATATTTAAAAGGAATGACAGTGAATAACTTTCTGATATTGTTTATATATTGAAATAATAATATTTTGGATGTATTAGGTTAAAATATCTTTTTTAAAATTTATTTATTTATTTAGAGACAGTTTTGCTCTTATTGCCCAAGATGGAGTATAGTGGTGCCATCTCAGCTTGCTGCAGCCTCTGCTTCCCGGGTTCAAGTGATTCTCCTGCCTCAGCCTCCCAAGTAGCTGGGATTACAGGTGCCCACCACCACACCCAGCTAATTGTTGTGTTTTTAGTAGAGACAGGGTTTCACCATGTTGGTCAGGCTGGTCTTGAACTCCTGACCTCTAGTGATCCACCAGCCTTGGCCTCCCAGAGTGCTGAGATTACAGATGTGAGCCCTCACACCTGGCCTAGGTTAAAATATCTTATTAAAAAATAACACCACCTGCTTCTTTTTTGTTTTTGTTTTCATCATGGTGAGTATAAATTTGAAAAGTATACATGTGCCTGGTATTTGTGGCCACATGTTGCACTGTGCTGCTCTGAAAGATCCACAATGCAGACCAAGTATGTAATAAAAGCCCTGAGAAGTACTGCAGGAAAAAAGACTGAAAACTTGTTTGATGCAGGATTTGTCAAACCTATTCATTCACATATCCTTTGTCTGTTTTGTTTGGCTTAACAATTACTAACATTTTGCAGAATAGTGAATGAACTATGAAACAATCCCACGTGAAAAGCTGATAGGGATTTCATGTAGTGACAGTGTTTTCAGAGGGGAGGTTTTGCAGTTAGGGAGAAATGAGCATATCTAATTGATTAAATATGTGGAATGAAAACCTCCCACATTCAATGCCTTGTAAAGAAAGAACGAACTTTATGTGCCTAACAAAGTTGAAGAGTCGAGAGATTCAGCATTCATTTTATGGACATATTTATGGCATTTATGAAGTTGCATGCCATGCAGAGCACTCCTAATGAAAAACAATTTGGGAACTTCTGATGTGTACACCAAGATTGTACCTTTCCCATGTTTTAGCCTCCTTCATATTAGCAGATGTTTTATATATAATATTGGAGGAAGAAATCATCAATAGTGAAAAGCATGGACTTTGGAATAAACAAACTCAAATTCAAATCCAGATTCTACCACTTATTAACAGTGTGATCCAAGCTTTCTAAGCCTCCATTTCACCGGAGATAAAAGTAATTTCCCTCCATAGAGCTGTTGGAGGGTTTATGCAAATCTATGCATGTAAAACACTTGACATAGAGTCTGGTGCTTCAATGAATGTTTGCTGTTATTTTTATCTTGATGAATTGGGAGAGTCTCAGAAAGACGGTGTCATAGGTCTGCTATACCGCTTTTTGTAAAAGCTGTTTTGTATGGGGTTTTCTTGTTGTTGTTTTGTTTTGATATTTTAGAGTTGACATCTTGCTCTGTGGCCCAGGCTGGAGTGCAGTGGTGCAACTATACCCTGGAGGGCTCAAGCCATCCTCCCTCCTCAGCCTCCCAAAGTGCGGGGATTGCAGATGTGAGCCACTGCACCCAGCTGGTTCATTTACTTTCTTGAGATCAACCTGAATATACCTAGCAAACTGGCTCCACTCCACCCATCTACCCATCCAGAAGGCAGTCTGACAAATGTAACTAAAGAAATAAGATTAATAACAATACTAAACCTTCTTTCTTGTATCTGATGAATCAACTAAAGTGAAATTCCTCATAGCCCTCCTCCTCCCAGTTTAATCCCATTAGATTCAATTCCATTCAGCAGATATATTGAGGGGATTGAGGAGAAACAAAGATAAATCATGTACAGCCTCTGTTCAGAAATCAGTCTACTGGACTCCATCACAAGGGACAAATTTTAAAGATAGTAGAAATATTAAGTAGCATGCTTTGCTGGGAATAAATCTGCTTAATACAAATGCTGAAGGGAGGAAAAGCTACGACAATCTAGGCTTAAACTTAGTAAGGGCTACATGGGGTGCGATTGGATTGACTATGCAAGCCACAAATTTAATTTGTAATCCAGTGGCTTTTACATGGATAGGTAGGCCTTTTTGGTTACACAAATTTAAAAGTTCAGGGTTATGTTTTACACCTTTCCCTTTTTCAATTTTCTGTATCTATTTATTCTCTTACAAATATCTATTTATTTTTTCTCCCTATCTACCTATTTATTCTCTTACAAATATCATGAATCTACACCCTATTCTCCAACCACATTACTATAGCTTTATTCCTGGGTCCTTCTTCTGCACCCAGAGTTTATGGAAATGCCTTGAAGATTGCAACCCTTTCTCAGTCTTCCCACTATAGCTTTTCATCTCTCTAAAAGGCAAATCTCATTGTGTCACTTTACAAATTGTTTGAGTTTATCTCTCGTTCCATTAGAGTGTGAATTCTTCATCAGAGTGAGCACTCATTCACTCAGTGTCTAAGAGACCATAGGGGTGCAGTATATGTTGAACAAATGATTTCAATTTAGATAATTGCCAGTGCAATGGGTGTTAGCACCTGTGATTCCAGCTACTCTGGAATCTGAGGTGGGACAATCACTTGAGCCAGGAGTTCAAGACCAACCTGAACAATATAGCAAGACTCTGCCTTTAAAAATTTTTTTTAAATTAATCATATGTGGTAGCATGTGTCTATAGTTCCAGCTACTCGAGTGGCCAAGGTGGGAAGACAGTTGAGCACAGGAGTTCGAGGTTGCAGTGAGCTGTGATCACAGCACTGTACTCCAGCCCGAGCGACAGCAAGGACTTGTCTCTAAAAACTTTAGGCAATTGGTATTTTCAAGAAGGACTTTGTTTATTTATTTCTTTTTTTTGAGACAGGGTCTTGCTCTGTTGCCCAGGTTGGAGTGCAGTGGCACAATCACATTGCTCACGTCTCACTGCAGCCTTGACCTCCCTGGCTCGAGTGATCCTCCCACCTCAGGCTCTTGAGTAGCTGGGATTATAGGCACACGCTTCCACACCCAGCTAATTTTTTATTTTTTGTAGAGATGGGGTCTCTCCATGTTGCCCAGGCTGGTCTCAAACTCCTGGGCTCAAGAGATCCTGGCTTCAGCCTCCCAGATTGCTGAGATTACAGGCATGAGCTGTCATACCTAGCTTCAAGAAGGACTCTGTAATGTACAGTCTTGCTCTTCATAACCCATAAAAAGGAGCCGCAAACAAATCCGTTAAGATTAGTGTCATGTGCTTTACTCAAAATGACAACTGGTGAATCAAAGCTTTAGACTTACCAGTCAGTAGATCCTTGTTTAGATTTTCTCTGCTTATAGAAAGAATATACTGCAAGAAAAGTAGAGTAGATACAGTTTGTTTCTGGTGAATGGACAAATATAATTTTAAGTTATTCACTCAGCAATAAAACGTATTTATTATTTAGCAGAGGGTTGCAAGCTTAGTTTTGTAATCATTTAGTTAAGTGACCTTTGGTTTTTTTATTTTTTATTTTTTTAAAAAAACACTTTAACCAAATACATATAATACAGTATCCAAGTTTACACTTAGACTTTTTCAAAGTTTAATACTTTAAAAGTCAAATTCTTCTGTTGCAGCTAAAATATAATTTTCATCAAGAAAGTTTTGTTTTATAATCAAATATTTTCAGCTTAGGTCTCCAAATTTAGCTCTTAGAAAAACTTCAGTGATGACAATATCACTAAAATCAAATTGCCATTCCCCAAAGAGACAACTTTGAATGCCTTCATTTCAATGTAAAAGCGGGGTGTGTGTGTGGGTGTGGGTGTGGGTGTGGGTTGTGGTAGGGATGAAGGTTGGTAGGAGTAGGACCAGTCTTCGCATGAGACATGGGTTGGTTGTTTCTGACTTCATAGGACATTTCAGCAAAGCTGACCTTTCCTTGAGGCAAGGGAATCATAGTGCCTAAGGGCCTACAATGCTTTATTTTCCTTTTTTTTTTTTGAGACAGAGTCTTGCTCCATTACCCAGGTTGGAGTGCAGTGGTGCAATCTTGGCTCACTGCAACATCCACCTCCTGGGTTCAAGAGATTCTCCTGCCTCAGCCTCCCAAGTAGCTGGGATTACAGGTATCTGCCACCACGCCCAACTAATTTTGTATTTTTAGTAGAGACAGGGTTTCGCCACGTTGGCCAGGCTGGTCTCAAACTCCTGATCTCAGGATATCAGCCCGCCTTGACCTCCCAAAGTGCTCAGATTACAGGTGTGAGCCACCATGCCCTGCCACTTTTTTCCTTCTGATTTAAAAGTAAACTAAAATCAATTTGACATGTGTGTGTATATAGATACATATATATTTATATACATATGTATATATATATACACACATGTCAAAGTGATATATATATGTATATATATATACACATACACACATACTAATTTATAAACACATATATACTAATTTATATGTAATATATATATATGCTAATTTATAAATTCTCACTTCATCCAAAAGTAGAAGTATATATTAACAGCCAAATCTGTACTTGGTGTCAGAATAACTTGGTCAATGGCAATGACTGAAAAGGGGCTTCCTGTCTTTGTATAATTTAAAATGAACTGAAACATCTTCATTCTCTGCCTCAAAGCTAGGTTGTTAATAGACTGTATTTCAACAGAAATCAAGCTTGTTATTTAAAGTCTGTTAGGAAACATTCAAATTATAAAGATTTTTTAATTTCTATTTTTAAAAAAATTTCTGAGACAGGGTTTTGCTCTGTTGCCCAGGCTGGAGTGTAGTGGCATGATCATGGCTTACTCCAACTCAACCTCCCTGCTTAAGCGATCTTCCCACCTTAGTCTCCCAAGTAGCTGGGACTGCTCAACTAATTTTTAATTTTTTTAATAGATACAGTGTCTTGCCATGTTGCCCAGGCTGGTTTTCAACTCCTGGGCTCAAGCAATCCACCTGCCTCTGCCTCCCAAAGTTCTGGGATTACAGGTATGAGCCACCGTGCTTGGCTCAAATTATGAAGATTAATTTACATGGGGAAAACATGTTCTTTCCACTTCACTCATCAGGGAACTAATAGACATGTCAGCCCTGCAGGAGCACCAGAATGTCCCTTTCTAGTCTACTCCATATCTTTGGACTGTATTATATCACAACCAAAGGTTTGAGTCATTCCCATCAAGTAATACTTCTTCAATATTTATTCTAAAAGATTGGTCTGATGAAGAATAAATAAGAATAAACAAGTCAAGAGCTATAAAGTGGCCTCTATCTTAACAAAAAAGATAATAGTAAGACCTAAGAAAGATTAGATATATCCTTTGAAGATCTGTAGGACGTTAGTTATACGTAGTACTGACTACCTCAGATATGTTAGAAAAACATGTTTATTTTCTCTATTCTCAATGCCTTCAAATGAGAATGTTTTCTAGTAAGGGGGAGCCATTTCTCTATTTTGAGCATAGGAGGTTAGGATTAAGAATTGGGGAGCTCTGACCTGTTCTGTGTATTAGAGAATATTTTGACAGTTTCCAGGGCAGTTTGGGGAGAAGATGGGAGGACCCAGCAAGACAAGAAGAGTCTGGACATCACATCGGAGAAAGTTCAGAAGGAAAAAACAGCTGAAGGAGGAGGCCAGGGAAGGGAGTCAGAAAGGATTTTGGAGGACAACATTTGCAGATTAGACATTTCTAAGTCATTGCCCATGCCGTGCACAAGGAGGTCTCTTCATGACCCGTAGGTCTTCAGCAGACTCATGCATCTTTTGAGTGAGTATTGTCTGTCGGAATTTGAGGAGGAGATTTCAAATCCAGACCACCAGGGTATGTGACCAACACCAGGTGAGAAGGAGTGGGGTACCAAGAGGCAAAGGAAGCCAAGAGAAGGTAGGCTCCCCAGGGATATGGAGAAATCCTGGAGTCATGGGAATGGCTTTGTGCTTCCAAGGCTGTGGAACTGACCAGTTAAAGCAATTGTATGTCGTTTTTAAAGAGCAAGCAGGCCCCTGTATTTTACTGAGACATAAAAGTAACAATAAAGAAAAACTGAAGTATGAGGGGCACCTGTAAATTTAGCATTAACTCAGTTCTTAAGAATTGAGAAGTAGCAGGAATTATGTGGTAGGGGCCATTTCCTCCTTGTAATGCATTGAAGGCCACAAAATGGGAACTCCGCCAACACTCACTATCTCGAGGAATGTATGCACCCTCTCTCTCTCTCTCTCTCTCTCTCTCTCTCTCACACACACACACACACACACACACACACACACACACACACAGAGAGACAGACGTGGTGGTGAGGGTGATGGTGTCAGGCCCAAATCTATCTCCTCATTTAGCTTTTCTGATATTTGAAGAGTATCTTATCTACGGATACGTGTTACTGGTTCAGCCTCTGCAGCGGGGATGGCGGTGATGACTTGGCCTTCCTCAGTACATCCCTTGTTAACACAAGTGAACAGTGAGATGATTAAGTTGATTTTACTCTCAACTTAGCCAAAGAAGTAAATGCATCTAAGCAGTAGCCCCCAGGGCTCCTGTACCACGTGTAAGGGCCGTGCTCCGGTGATGAAACCTGACTTACTCTTCCTCAGCATTACCCTCATGTAAGTCATGCAGCCTGTTTCCTCATCTGTAAACCATGGTGGGTGGATTCAATGAATCACTGTAAGATTCTGTCATGCTAAAGTGTATTTACAAGTTTTCTCATCCAATACACACTTGGCACTTAAAAATGTACATTTCTTAGATATCGGATCTCATCCAATTTCCTTCCGTAGATACATCCCCATTTGATTGGGACAACTATTTTGCTGCCAATTTAAGATTTAAACAAAATGTTGGTTTCTAATCTCACTTTCTCTGGGAAGTCTTCCCTGAAAACTAAAACTTTTCTCCCTCTCTGAGCCACTTTAGATTTCCTTGTCTGAGCCATCGCTCACCCAAGGTTTTTTCCCATGAATCTGATCACTGTCCATCCCTCCCGGGCTACAAGCACTTCTTTTACGCTCAGCAACTTGCTCAGGGCATGGCATGCAAGAGGGGCAATTATTGGTTACTGGAGTGACACACTTAATATGGACAGCTTATATTTGACTTGGCTATGCAAATCTTACTTGTCTGCTGAAGAGAGACAATTCTTTTGTCTTTCCTATAGCACCTAGCTCAATTGGGGGCCAATTTAAAGGACATGTTAATTATCTGAAAATGTTTTTCCCACTGAAGGTGACTCTAGTATTTCTTCCCCCTACCAGGCTCATGTATTAAGACTCTGTACCTGTGTTTTTATAAGGCCAAAATAAGCAGGTTATTATTTTTAAAAAGTCATTAAATAGAAAGTGTTGAGCTTGCCCTGACTCCCACAGCCCTGAGTGGATGGAATGTTTTACTTTCAGCCACACTGATCATCCCAAGAGCCACGAAGATCGTGTTCCCATGAACATATGTGCTTTATCTCTTGCTACCCAAAGTGTGATTCATGAACCAGCACCTGGGAGCTTGTTAGAAACACAGAACCTCTGCCTCCACCCCAGTCCTACTGAGTCAGACTGCATTTTCACAAGATTCCATGTGAGCTTGAGAAGCACAGGTCTACCTCCAATCGGAGCTCTGCTGAGGGTCAGAGACTTGGATATGAATCTCACTCAGACTCTGCACTTAATGAAAGGAGGCATAGCTGGATAAAAATAAAGCAAGTTAGAGTTTTTCTCCTGTGGATGGGTGTTTGATGCATTCATTCTGTCTCAAGAAACAGAATCAGAAGGTATAATTAGATAAAATACATATTTCTCCTTGTTCTGTGTGTTACTATGTGAAAGATAAGGAAAGCACAAAGCAGGATAATGATGCGCCTTTGGTAAACTCTCCGTCTTCATCTGGCCTCTGTTGTTTTAGAAATCATGTAGTACTGTAAGCATTTCTAGATCATTCTCTACATTCTATTATAAGCCCAGTTTTGAGCGACAGGGTGAGTGAGGGAAGGGCAATAGCATCATGAAACCCTCTAGATTGTTCTTGCATGTTGTGCTTGACGACAAATAAGGCAGTCATCTGTATCTAATTGAAAAGGAGAAAAGAGGGAAAGCGTGTCCCTGGTAGTGGGGCGGCACAAAGGCAAGAAACTGTACACTAAGAACAGTAACAGCTAATTCTTTTTGAATGTTTATTCTTGGCTGGGCCTTCTTTTGAGCATCTCCTCTGAATAAACTTGCTAACTAGTATTTATTCCCCGGGTCTAGACTGAGCCAAGCAATGTCAGAGATAGGGCTGGAGAGGGAGGGGCCATCAGGCAAGAGGCAAATTTCAGATGTTGACTTAGTTATAATCAATGCACAAGCAATGATCACCAGGGTAAACCTACCTGAGTCTTTGTCCCATAGGGAATTGCAGACTTTTTTCCTGAAAGAGAGTGAATCATTCTTGCTCTCATGGGAATACCTTGGGATACAATCTGAAATGAAACCAGAAATGTTGACTTCAATGACAGTAACATGGCATTATGCAAGAAAGATAGAAATTGATTTTTAAATGTAATTTCACATATGTTCAAAAAATTTTTTTAAATTGTGAGAACGATAGAAGCCCAACATGGTAGAAACTCCTTCAATGAAAATGGTGATCCTGAAGCTTTCAGTTTTTTGTTTTTTAAATCTTAGATCTTAGAACTGGCTTAAAATTTATCTGATCTAAATCAAATATCACAGATCAAGGAAAGTGATTTGGTTTTAGAGAGGTTAAGTGATTTTGTCATCATGACAAAAAGGGATATTATGGGTAAAACCCAGGGCTCCTGCCATTCAGTGTAGAGTGTTTTCTTACACATGGCTGCTGCTATCTGGGAGAAAATAATAAGAATGCAAATAGCACTCACATTTACTTGTATTAACAGCTCAAAGACACATTGTCACTGAAAACAGTATCAAGAAAAATACATCTGACATGTTTGCTTATATTACCAAGCTACATGTAGACAGTGAGAAGTTCTACAACATTAAGCTCATATGATGAAAATCTGCTATAGGCCCACCATTGTTTAGCCAAACCCATGGGGCTCGATGGTTTCAGAATTCAGAAATTTTCAATTTTAGAAAGTAGTGTAGTACATATATGCTGGCTATCTCCCAAACCCACCCCATAATCAAACACAAAATTTATAGCAAAACATATTTATGCTAAATGAGATTTTTGAAAGACTATGAAGTATCTCCTGTCAGGTCAGATTTTGCTACTCAATGGATGATGAGAAGCCTTCTATTTTCAGAGGTTTTTTTTGGAGTACAGAATTGTGGGTAAGAGATTATGGGTCTGTGTGATTGAAAAAAAAAAGGAATTTGGCTCCTCTTATCCTGGATGCCACCTCGACTCTCACTTTAAACAGGCAGTGATGCACTGTCCTGTTGAGAACCCAATATTAGAAGCAATCATGTGTTGCAGGACCCCCCTCGGGTGCCTCTAGCATCCAATGTTTGCCCTCTTGCCAACAAGTTTTGAATTTTAAAAGCTTTAGTCGAATGAGTTTCATGCAGAGATTCTTGGCATTAAATAGTACTTTTTAAGCCAGGATGAAGTGAAATCCAAGCAATTGTTGAAAAATACCAGGTATTATCTTCTATTAAAAAAATACATTCGGTACCTGATCTTCCAGGCCAATGGCTTTCAAGGCTTGTCGTCCTCTGTGAGAAAGGGCTAAGTTAATGCTTCTTCCACGTGTGAAGTTAGCCACTCGAATATCTGAGACATTGGAAGCAGAACTCCATGTTACACACAACTTTATATCCTAGTCCTGGATGAGCAAAATTACTGCGCCTGAACAATTTTTCATTCAGAACCAAATTAAAGACCTTCGTAACTCTTCTAAAGAAAATGCTAATAGCAGTACATTTATATTAAATTAAATTGAGATAGGTGTTTTTTAAAAAAATTGTTTTATTAAATAGACTAAGTTCAGAAAATCTAAAGAAAAATAGGTCAAAGAATTAGAACCACATCCTGCAATCCTTCCTTCCTTCCTTCCTTCCTTCCTTCCTTCCTTCCTTCTCCCTCCCTCCCCCTCTCTCTTTCTTCCTTTCTTTCTTTCCTTCTTTCTTTCTCTATTTCTCTCCCTCCCTCCATCCCTTCCTCCTTTCCTCCTTTCTCTCTCTCTCTTTCTTTCTCTCTCTCTGTTTCTCTTTCTTTTCTTTCTTTCCTTTCTCTCTTTCTCTCTCTCTCCTTCCTTTTTTTTTTTTTTTTAATAGAGTCTCACTCTTTCACCCAGGCTGGAGTGCAGTAGCATGATCTCAGCTTACTGCAACCTCTGCCTCCTGGGTTCAAGCAATTTTCCTACCCAGTAGCTGGGACTAGAGGAGCACATTCACCACACCAGGCTAATTTTTATATTTTTTATAGAGACAGGGTTTTGCCATATTGCCCAGGCTGGTCTCAAACTCCTGGCCTCAAGCAATCCACCTGCCCTGGCCTCCCAAAATGCTGGGAGCCACCACGCCCAGCCTTCATCACACAATTTTCACCATGGATGTACCTTCCCTAGCTTCATATACATCAATCTGGAAATTCCTCTTTGCAAGAAAGCATGCTTGTAATGAGCCAACCTAGAAATTAAAAAAAAAAAAATTAAATCTTTATCTGATTCCACAAATATAGGGAATTTTAGCAGCAAGATAAAACGTGTGTGGCTACATTTTACTAGCTTCATTTGTCACATTGATTTAATCAATTTCTGCTGAAAAGTATCAGTGGAAGAAATAGCAAAATTAATTCAGGATAAAGTAATATAATTTTAGAAGTAGTTTTGTTTTTTTTTTAACTTTTTTATAGTGAGATAATTTTCAAACAGGAAGAACATAAAACGTATATATCTTACAAAATAATTAGAAAGCAATTCTTTATAACCTTATAACCCTTATAGCCACTACTCTGGTCAAAAAGTAGAACAATGTCATACCCCCAAAACTCCCCTCACCTCACCTCCTTCCCAATTACAGTCCCCTCACACATAGAGGTAAACATTATTCTGACTTTTGTGATAACCTATTCTTGCTTTTTTATAGTTTTATCACTTAAGTGTACATATTTCTAAGCAATATACTTTAATTTTACTCGTTAAAAAGTTTTAAGTTTTTTGTAGAGATGGGGGTCTCATTATGTTGCCCAGGCTGGTCTCAAACTCCTGGGCTCAAGTGACCGTTTCACCTTGGCCTCTCAAAGTGCTAGAGCTATAGGCATGAGCCACTGTGCCCAGCCGTTTACCCATTTTTGAACACTGTCGTTAGAATCACATTCTCTCTGTGTGTTTTTTGTTTGTTTGTTTGCTTGCTTGCTTGTTTTTTCATCTTGCTTCTTTAAGACAGCATTAAGGGGTTCATTTATATGATTATATGTAAACTTCAGGTCATCCATTTTTTAATACTGTATGATTTGTCATTAAATGAAAGGTCAGATTATCCATCCTACTGTCAAAGGACATTTGAATTGTTTCTCGTCTGGGAATATGTTAACAATGCTTCAAAGAACACTTTTTGTGCAGGAATTCTGATTGTTTTTTTTAAATTCCATTTCTACATATGGAGTGGAATATCTGTTTTTTTTAAATTCCATTTCTACACATGGAGTGGAATATCTGGTCAAAATTTTATGTACCTTCACTTTTATGATGCCAAACTGTTTAAAAATTTTGTACTAATGTGTTTTCCCACCAACAGCTTCTGAGAATTCATCTTTGCCAGCACTTGATGTTCTCAAACTTTTTATTATTGTGGAGTAAGAGGGTAGGAACTGGTAAATCAAAGAGGAATATGGTTTTAATTTGCATATGCTTAATTACTAAAGAAGTTGAACACTGTTTTTTGTTTTTTTGAGACAAAGTCTCAGTCTGTCACCCAAGCTGGAGTGCAGTGAGCACTTTTTCGTATGTTGATTGGCCATTTGGATCTCCTCTTTTTCCAAGTGTCTGTTCAGGTCTTTTGCTCATTTTCTATTGGGTTGTCTATCTTTTTTTCTCTTTTGTTTTTTCTTTTTTATTCACAGAGTCTGAGTATAGAGTCTTCATCATTTTTAAACATTAAAAATACCTTATTCCATTTTGTACCTTGTTTCTTAAATGGTATAGCCTATTTTGAGGATGAGAAGCTGTTTATTTTAATGTGGCCATATTCATCAATCTTCAATTTTATTATTCATGCAATTAGTAATTGTCATTTTATTTTTAATGCAATCACAAATGTCTTCTTCAAGAGATCTTTGCCTATTCTGAGATCACAAAGAATGTTTTCTGGTTTATTGTCTTCTTAAAGCTTTTAGTGGTGCTCTCCCAGTAGCTTTATATAGGTTGTGGTAGTTTACTACCTCAACTCACTAGCAACTTGCTTTTGGTAAAGTCTTCTGTATATAATTATCATGCTTGAATTTTCAACAGTAGTCCATACTGTTAACTAGACCTTCTGGAAGCATTAACCTTCTCACATTTTCTGGTTTTCTGTTTTTTTTTTTTTTTTTTTTTTTTTTTTTTTTT
>NW_016107390.1:5907903-5922305 GCF_001604975.1 Cebus imitator
GCCACCATGCCCAGCTAATGTTTTGTATTTTTAGTAGAGACGGGGTTTCACCATGTTGACCAGGATGGTCTCGATCTCTTGACCTCGTGATCCACCTGCCTCGGCCTCCCAAAGTGCTGAGATTACAGGCTTGAGCCACCGTGCCCGGCCTCTGGTTTTCTTCATACATCTCTGGCCAGTCCCACTTTCCCTCTTTCACCATTGCAAAGACAGACAAATATTAGAGTTTCTCAACTCTCCATCCAAGTCTGTCTTCTCCATCCATGATGATGTGAAAATTTGTCTCTCCTGTCCAGATCTGTTTTTCAAGCTCATGCATACAAGTGTTTAAGTGATATAGCTTCTTGTATGTCTCAAAGCACCCCAAAATCAACAGATCTGAATTCAAACTGGTGATTGTCGCCTCCCATCTCATCAATTCTCTCCAAATATTTCCTATGTAAGTGAATGATATGCCATCCATCCAATTGCTCAAACTAGAAAGCTAGGAGTCACCGTCTCTCCTTGATACTCCATTCCCAGTTCTGCAATTCTACCTTACAATGCTTTTCCATCTACCCCTCTCTTTTCATTTCCACCTTTCTTCCTCTAGTTATTGGAATCATTATGTTTAACTAATGTCAAGTTTTCTGTATATTTTACCAGCATTCATCTTGCCTCTTTCCAATTTATCAATCATTTGAGGTGATGGTGTAATAGGTCATTTGAACTAATACCACTGCTGAGAGGAAAAGTAAATGCAGAGAGATGAACCTGGCATTTAGAGCCATGCCTACAGGCATCTACTGAATGCAAGGGAGGCTGAGGACTTCAGAAGAATTTTTGACAGACTCTTAAAGCTAGAAGTATAAAATTTGGAGTCTGGGACACTCCCACATCCCTTGTTCATGAGGGAAGTTCTGATAAACCCCTTAGGTTTTAGATCGGGACCCTAAATAGGTACATCTCAGGAGAAGGGCAAACTGGAAGGAAACCAATGGTCCCAGGGCCTGTCTGGAGATCATCTCGAGTCCTGATCAGATTGCATTAATTTTTGATTGCTGGTAATCACAGCCACCCAAGAGAAACAAACAAATCCTCTCTGGAAAAAAAAATTTAAAAAATGACATCACCATAGGCCTCAGATTTTCACCACATTTTAAAATATACAAATCTGATCATGTCACCTTCTGCCCCAGCCTTGCTAGCCTTCTTTTAGACATTGTATTCACCATGCTGTTCCTCAATGAGGGGTTTAACACGTATCATATCCATGGCCAGAAATGCCAACTTTCCTCTTTACATAGTAAACTTTCATTCAGTCTCCAGGTCTCCACTCAGCTTCACTCCCTAAAAAAAGACTTCCTGGGCTACCCTACCTCAAATACCACAATTAGGAGTTCTCGCAGTGCTTTGAACTTTATCTTTGAGGTAAATTGCATCCTGCCAACTTTTTATGTTCAAGTCCTAACCCTCAGTACTGCAAAATGTGACCTTATTTGGAGATAGGATCTTAATGTAGGTAATCAAGATGATATCATTAGTGTAGTCCTTAGTCCAGTATGACTGATGTCTTTTTACAAAGGGGAATCAGACATGCACTGAGGAAAGATGATGTGAAGAGACACAGAGAGAAGCCTTTCATCTACAAGCCATGGAGAGGGACCTGAAACAGATCTTTCCCTCACAGTTCTCTGAAGGAACCAACTCTGCCGACACCTTGATTTTGGACATTTAGCACCAGAACTGTGAGACAATACATTTCTGTTTCTTGAGCTACCCAGTTTGTGGTCATGTATTTTGGCAAGCCTAGCAAACTAATACAAAGAGCTTACAACAATGGAAAGTTTACATCTTTAGAGTGATTCAGTAATCGATATCTGTCTATCCTTGTAAGCTGTCAACAGGTTTTGCTCACTATTTTATTCCTAGCATCTACCATTGCTTTTGTAACATAGTAAGTGCTTCATATATATTTGTTGAGTGTATAAATAATAGTAGAGATTAAATTTTTAGATAAAGTTTGTAACCGAGCAAAGCCAAAATTTATTGGGTGCCTACTAAATATAACTTAATCTGCTAAATTTTAGGGACTCAAAGATTACCAAGATAAGTCCTTGTGCCCAATAAACACCCTATTTAGTAAAAAGAGACAAACAAAAATTTGCAGATTCTTTTATATTCTTTGAATTTCTAACATGGATTGTTTAAAAATATATAATAAATTTAATCACAAATCATCTACATATACTTTAGAAATAATTATGTGTTTAAGTAATATAATTTTATCCTATTTACTCAAAGTTTTGTATGCATGTTATTTCACAGACCCCTTGCAAAATAGCCCTGGGATCACAGGTGAAAATTAATGTAAAAAACAAAAAGAAGAAATGAAGTCCTAGAAAACACACATGAAAGAAATTAATTTTGCCTTGACGAATGTGGCAAATTGTATTTTTCAAAGATGGTCACGTTGATACCCCTTATCCTACATGCTCTTCTCCAGTGTGATCTTGACACTCCTTCATCAACACATGGGGTTTATTTCCACAATCTCTTAAATCTAGAAGGACCTGTGAGAGCTTTGATGAAAAAAAAAAAAGATGCAGTAGAAGTTACCCTTGAGCCATTTTTAAGCATAGTCCTTAACTGTCCCGAAGCTTCTGCTTCTTTGTTTTAGGAAGTCAATTATCACAAAAGACAACAGGGTCAGGAGAGTTGGAATGAAGCCACAGGAAGTTCATTCATTAGGATGGTACAAAAGTAATTGCAGTTTTTACCATTAATCGCAATTACTTTTGCATAAACCTAATATAAATGAGTCTCTCTTACTGAGAAAACAGGTAGGGAGAAAGGCAAGTAGGACATGAAGCCTACAATCTAAACAACAAGTGATCAGTGAAAATATAATGTAGTGAAATGGCCTAAAAGGAGAGAAACTGGGATTTAGAAGCAAGAAATCCACTCATCCATCTCCTAAAAATTCAACCACAGTAAAAGAGCTACAATATATAACGCTACAAATAAAGCTCTCAGTGACTGTGTTGGAATAGGGTCAGCTCCAAACCAAGGTGGGGCCCATGGCCTGGTTGTATTGGTTTGTTATGTTCCTTTTCTTTGATGAAAATTGATTTCAGGATCTCAGAGGAGGGCCGACCAGGGTGGAGATTCTGCCTCCATCCTTCTAAGGTTGGCAGGTGCCAATACATACCTTCCCGACACTTAAGTGTTTGCCAATTGAATATATATTAATGGTTTTTACTAGAGAAGAAGGGACCTCGGGTAGCGTGGGCACAATAAGATTAAATCTAACTTAGGTTCATGAAAATATTAAGTGCTAGAGAGGATGAGGCCGAATGGGATCTCTTACGCATTGCTTGTATGTATCTTGTCGAGTAAAATATTTACATACTGAACAAACCAGCAATTCCTCTTAAAGGCATATACACAAGAGAAAATCTTGCTCTATGTACACCAGGTGGCATGTGCCAGGCTGTTCAGCGTAGTGCCTTTCGTAACTAAAATAGACAAACAAAAAAACTGGGAATAGCCCAAATGACTATCAGAAAGGAATGAATGAATACATTATGGTATATTCACACCATGAAATATTATATGACTACATTAACCGTAAGTGAAAAAGTAAGACTCAGATGATTTTATCCTGCATGACACAAAATAAAAACAATCAGGACTAAACTATAGATATATGCAAATATATAATTTTTGAAATATGTAGGTAGTATTTATATGTACATGTATATATAATATAAATATGTAAATAATACATGATAAAGTTATATATGTAAAAAAGCAAGGGAGTGGTAAACAGGATTCAGCATAATGCTTCTAATGGGTGGGGGAGAAGGACAGAGGGTTAAGTCACTGGCAATCTATCACTTCTTGTGTTGAATAGTAGATTCATGGCTGCTTATTATTAATAAACAAGGAAGTAAAAGTGTCTTCTCTAAGACCAGTCATAATAGTGTGTAATGAAATAAAGCTTGTATAAAGATGATCCCAATTCTGTGTAACCAAAGTTCAAATGAATTTAAAGAAAAAAATATATCGGTAGGTGTTATGTCAGTTCAGCTGGAACGGGTAGTAACGTGCGTGGCTAACAACATAGCTTCCAGACTGATTTTCTTTCCCCTTCTCACTTTCTGTATAAAGTGCTTAATTAGGAATAACTGTCAGTGCCATCTTGAGTTGTGATGCTGGCAAGAAGAACTAAGACAGAAATATATAAATGGAAAGGAAAATATGGTGTGTAAAGCACACTAAGCTCACCACAAACTCTTGGTTAAGGCACAGCTGGGTTCCTGAGCATAAATAGCGAAGGAGGTACAGGAGAGAAGAAACTGGGCAGGGTTAGACGGCTGGGAGAAATAAAACAGATTGATTCTGGTTCTGAGGGTTAAGCCTTAATAGAGACAGGACATTTCCCTGTAAAAACATGAACAATTATGAAAGTTTCTGTATTTGTTTTGAAGCACCAAAGGTCCGCAACAGTGAGATGTTTGCTCACAAAACAATTTTGCAAATTAAACATTTTATGAACAACCAGCCTAGCCTGTTTGTGTGTGCAAGACTCTGAGGAGATTCCTTGGTTACATAATTATGGATTTACCCAATTTATCATTCTCTCGCTTCTGCACTTTCTTTTTCTGTCTCTTCATACTTCCTTATTTACAGGTCATGTGCTTTGGACTCCATCTCAGTCCATTATAGGGATGCCTAACGTACCACTTAAAAATATTATTTGAAAATTTCCTTTCTCTGAATGTTGAGGTATGCGTCTCATGTCTTCCGTTGCTGCATTTCCTGTGAGTTCCCATGTGACCCTTCTAGCAGCAATTGTTCAACTATCCAGTGATCGTGAGAAAACTGTAAACCATTTAAATTCATAGATGTTGACTCTTGAATCTTTAATTGAACTGATAAGCATCAAAAAAAAAAAAAGAAAGAAGGAAAGAAAAAAAATATGATCCTATTAGGAAGAGGGAACAGGATTATAAAAATTCCATACATTTTATGCCTCTTTATATAATGTGTTTTAAATTAATCTGCTAATGCAATATTAAACACGTGCCAACTACTTTTGACCTAATGAAGCATATAACACCTTTCCTAATCCTTAAGAATCAGGAATGTTTCTGAGTTTGCCATCTATCTACTTTCAAAAAGTTTGCTAATATTTTTTGAAATCCGTATTTGGTCATGGAACTATAATATGGTGTCTCAAGAATTTGATCTTTGGGCAAATCAAAGCAATGAGAAGAATCAGACTGTTAACTCTACTTACATGCAATAAGCACATCAAATTGTCTTCATACTTTGTTAGTAACTATGACATCTGCCATAATTGCATATGTTATACCAAATATTGTTTTATTATTTAATCCTTACCCTGAGTTCTCAGATCTGTGTCATCTGGAATTAGTCTCTAAAGCCAAGCAGTGGTCCTGATTTTCCCTCTTATGAGAAGGTGAATGTCCTACATTCCATGAGTTCTCTTAAGAAAATTTGTGATTTTTCTCCAGTCTAGATCTTTGTTCTGAACTTCATCTATGACTACTGAATAGGTATGACTACTGCTATAGGTATCTCCCTCTCAACATAGCTAATATTGAACTTATTCCCATTCCTCAACCCTCTCACTGTCTTTCTTCTGTATTCTGTATTCCATAAACTTTCTTCCTCCTTATATATTTCATATCTCAGAGAATTGCAATTGTACTCATTAATTCACCCAACCAGGATAGCTCGGTGAATATTTAACACCCCCCCACCATATACATAAAATTCGGCAATGCGTCCTATTGATTCTTCCTCTTTAGTCTCTCTCACAACAGGTCTTCTGCTATGTATAGCTCTGTCCTGACATGGGGTCCTCATTACCTTTCACCAGGCTACTGCAACAGTTTTCTAATGACTCTTGCCCAAGTCTTTATGCATTCATTCTGTACTCTGCCCTAGAACTAGTGATCTTTTCTTTTCTTTTCTTTTTAGAGAGGGTGGTGCTCTGTCACCCAGGCAGGCAAACAAGGCTGAGATCATAGTTCACTGCAAACTTGAATTCCTGGGCTCAGGTGATCCTCCTACCTTGGTCTCCCAAGTAGCTGTAATTACAGGTGTGCCACTATACCTGGCTAATTTTTAAATTTTTGTAGAGACAGAGTCTTGCTATGTTGCCAAGTTTGGTCTCAAACTCCTGGGCTCATGTGATCTTTCTGCCTCAGCCTCCCAAAGTGCTGGGATTATAGGCATGAGCCGTCACACCCAACTGCTAATTATCTTCTAAATCAAACGCTGAATGATATATTTTTGTCTTAATGTTGTTTATTAGCTATCATCTTTTCAGGATAAAATTCCAAATTTTCAAGATGACGTAATAGATTCTTACATGTGATCCCAACCTCTTTCTCCAGCTCATCATTCGCCATTCTCATGCATTATCTGTAACAGGCATACTAAATATACTATATGTTTTCTGAGTATGCCATGCATTTTTATTCTTCCATGCCTTTGAATACTATCCTTCCCTGCCTTATATTCAGTTTTTGGAAAATATCTACTCTTCCTTTAAGGCTCATATCTGCAGCGTAGTTTTTCCTGGTACCACTACTCCTCCAAAAACTTGTTTGCCTTTTCTTCTGTAATTATATATATGTACAGATGTGTTTTAATGTCTCAAATGCATGGAATTACTTATTTGTAGTCTCGTCTGACTACCACCAGGCAGTAAATGCCCAGAGAGGAATAATATTTGTATGGCTTATATTTTGTCGATCTATATATCTCTGATATAAACTACAATACCTGACACATAGTAAGAACCCAAAGGTTTTAATGAATTAGAAAATACAGATAAATGTGAGGAAAAAAGTAATTTCTCACAACCTTACCACCAATGGCAACCAATATTAGCATTTTCTATGTATATAAAATGTATGATATTTCTTTTCAAAATGGTAACAGCTTGTATATTTTCTTTCATAATTTCTTTCAAAAACTGAAAAGTATACTCTAAATACATTGCCATGTCAAACGATGTCTAAAGTAAAAATATTTAATACTTGCATTACATTTTATTGTATGCAATGTGCTTATATTTGGATATTCAAGTTATTTTAATTCTTTAGCATTATAGACGATTGTATGACGCATACACATTTCTTTTGATAAAATCTCACTAATGAAATGGCCCACCAAAGGGTGATTTTGAATAAAAGGGATTGAAACACTAGCAAATCCTGAGCTCTCCACCCTCTTTCTATCTGCCCTGTTGGCTCCTGGACCTTCTTTTTTTTTTTTTTTTTTTTTTTTTTTGAGATGAAGTATTGCTCCGTCACCAGGTGCCAGGCTGGAGTGCAGTGGCACGATCTCAGCTCACTGCAACCTCCGCCTCCCGGGTTCAAGCAATTCTGCCTCAGCCTCCCAAGTAGCTAGGACTACAGGTACATGCCACCACACACTGCTATTTTTTGTTTGTTTTTATTTTTTTTTATTTTTAGTAGAGACGGGGTTTCACCATGTTGGCCAGGATGGTCTTGATATCTTGACCTCGTGATCCACCCACCTCGGCCTTCCAAAGTGCTGGGATTACAGGCGTGAGCCACCGCTCCTGGCTGGGCCTTCTTACTAGCAGGGAGTGGAGTAAGGATAACAGGGGAATGAGAAAACAGGGAAAAAAGAAAGTAAAGTGAGTGGGGGAGAGAATTTTGGTCTAGAGAGTAAGAAAAGTCTCCTGAATCTTCCTTTGTCTTGCGTTTGGAATAACTGCAAAGCACATGAAAGAGATTCAGATTGAGTAGGGCAAGATTACTTCAGAAGGTTTTGTTGCGAGTTTTGACACTCCAGATATGGTGTTTTTGAGAGCCCACATTAGATTCTAATCGCTTTTAATTTCTCATTGGCTGAAAGACAGTTGTTTCTCTGAATGCAATGCCGTGCTTAGGCCAACTTCAAGGGTGAGGTAGCTATTGTTGCTTTCTGAAAATTCCCCATTTTTTTTTTTTTTTTTGACTGAGTCTCCTTCTGTCACCCAGGCTGGAGTTCAGTCACATGATCTCAGCTCACTGCAACCTCTGCCTCCTGGGTTCAAGTGATTCTTCTGTCTCAGCCTCCCGAGCAGCTGCAACTACAGATGCATGCTGCCATGACCAGCTAATTTTTGCGTGTGTGTTTTAGTAGAGATGGGGTTTCACCGTGTTGCCCAGGCTGGTCTCGAATTCCTGACCTCAACTGATCCACCCACCCCGGCCTCCCAAAGTGCCAGGATTACAGGTGTGAGCCACTGCATCTGGCCAAATCCCCCATATTTTTAAGACTACGGATGTATATATTTTCAAGTTGTTTTCCAGGAAAGAAATACCAGCTTAGATTACCATCAACAGTGTATGAGGGTGCTCTTTTTTTGTTGAGTGGACAGATAGAGAAGTAGATGAATGCATGAGTGAATATAGACAGAAGGGAAATACTCTGAGAGTATTTAGGGGAGGATGGACCAAATGAAAAGGGATGGAAGACACACTCTTCGTAGGTACTTAACAAATTTTGGAGCTGTCTAAATTTGTTGGTTCCATCCCAGATACTTTTCGCCAGATAGCCAATCAAGGAATTGCTGAGGGATGAATTCTCTGAGGTGAGAGTGGGATTTATGAGACACAGTCACAAAGAAACCCATTCCACCTCTGTTTTCAGAAGATGCTAGATATGGACACTAGTAAGAGTTTTTCATATTTAAGAAGGCTCAGAGCCAGAAAACTGAAACCCAGGGCTAACATGACAAGGCCCACCAAACTTAGCCTGCCTTGCTTGCTTTTTATTGCTTACTTCTAGTTGATCTCAAAGTCCATATAGCTAAAAGTCATGCAACCAAACAATATACATCTAATCTGTCACTGGCTTCCTTATAGACAAAATCTCTGGCCTATATATTGCTATGGTAATAGTTGCTTATTTTTTTTTCCAGAAACTAGGGGGTCAGCTCTTATCCAGTTTAAACTACTTGAGACCACCAACCCTCTTTCTACCTCTCCCATTGGCTCTGGGCCTTATTACCAGGGAGTAAGGCTATCAGGAGAATGTGAAAGCAGATAGAAGGGGGAAAAAAAGAGTCACAGGCCTGTCAACTGGGCCCACACAAATGCCCAAGAAATGACTTTCTGACATCAGAGGGCCAAAACTGTACCTTCAGAGCATGTTAATTCTACCATTTTCTGAACCTCGATTATGCTTGCTCAGACCACCTATTACTTCATTTTTCCCCACTGCTAATCACCTTTCCCCACACCTTAGACCACCCCGCTTCTTTACCCTGTGAATATCTCTAAGCCCTATCTTCAGAGAGGTGTATTTGAAATCTGTTCATCCATCTCCTTGCTGGGCTTTCCTGTGAATAAAATCTCTTTACTGCAAAACTTGATATGGTTTGGCTGTGTCCCTACCCAAATCTTATCTTGAAATGTAGCTCCCGTAATCCCCATGTGTCATGGGAGGGATGCAGCATGGGAGGTGATTGAATCATGGGAGTGGGTCTTTCCCAGGTTGTTCTCATGATAGCAAATAAGCCTCATAAGAGCTGATGATTTTAAAAAGGGCAGTTCCCCTGCATACCCTCTCTTGCCTGCTGCCATGTAAGACGTGCCTTTTGCCTTTCACGATGATTGTGAGGCCTCCCCAGTCACATGGAACTGTGAGTCCATTAAACCTCTTTTTCTTTATAAATTTCCCAGTTTCAGGTGTGTCTTTATCAGCAGCATGGAAACAGACTAATTCACTTGTCATCTCAGTAACTGACTGACTGCACAATGGGTGGGATAAGCCTGGTTTGGTATTCAAACAAGAGTAGAGAGAATACAGCTTACTTTATTTTCATATTAATAAAATAATAACAATAAAGGTTAATAGTAATTAGGTCTTTTTCATGGTATATCTCATTAATATTTGCAAAAAATAAGAAGTATGTACTTGAATCAAATTATACGCAGACCTCAACCCAGGATGATAAGCCATTTGATGGTTCATATGTGCTGAGGATGTTTACTTTGGGGAAAGTGAAAATTCTGGGTGACATTTGATTTCTGCTTTTAGAAAGGAGTAGGTTGGGAACAAAGCTAGAGATCTGTGAGTGAGAAAGTGTGAAAAAGAAGCAGTGCAATTTTAGCATTAAGAGACTAGCAATCTAGTTTTAGCCCAAGACGAAGAAACTGAGACCCATAGGGTAAGATTTCCCGGGCGTCCAGCTGGTTGCAAACTGCTATGCCCAGTCTGCTCACTGAATAACGCTGATTCCATCCTATGAAGCTGAGTGAAGAGTAAGTGGTAAGGGGGGAAAAATCCTAAGGAGAACAGAACGGAAACACCATTCAGGGCCAGCTTGGAATCAATAATGATTAGACTCGTGTTTTAAAAGGGTGTTTCTGGCTATGGTGTGTAGTACGAACTACGAGAGAATAGGAGTTAAAGCTGGGAGACTAATTTGGAGGTTGTGGCAGGAATATGGATAGGGTGTGATAATGGCTTGGGCGAGGATGGTTGCAATGGCCAGAATTTAAATATATTTTGGATATAGAGCCAACAAGGCTTACTGAGGAATAAGTGTCTGCACAAAATGAAAAAGAAATCAAACATGATACCTAAGCAATAGGATGGATAGAATTCTTTTGCAGAGGAATTTTAGTTGCTTCCTAATACACATGTAGTAATTTTTGTCTCCTATTTTCCAGCATATGTATGAAGTGGTTACATGATAAAGATCTTGTGTTATTCAGGGAGAAGTCCATGGATGACACTCACATTTTTATGCCTTCCAAAACCATATATCCAATCACATATTTGTTATCTCCCCCTTGGATTTCTAAGAGACAATTTTTAAAATGAGACATTACTGCTGCCATCTTAGTCAAGCCTTGAACTAACGTAACAGCCTCCTAACTGGTCTATCTTGTCTTCTTAAAATTTTCTTAGTCATTCTCCACATGATGGTACAAGGGACCTTTTAAAATCGCAACTTGCTTTCCTGCCTAAAATCCTCTGATGGCTTCCCATTGTAATTTGAACAAAATCTTGTCTTCTTGCCTGGACCTCTAAGATCCTACAAGATCTGGCTCTGTCAGCTTCTCTGGCCTCATCAGCTACTCTTCTCTGGCCTCATTCTGTTCCTGCCTTTCTTTCTGCTCCTTGAATTTGTACAGCTGATTATTGCCCCAGGGTTTCTCTTCCTGCTGTTTCCTCTGTCTGAAATGCTCTTTCTCAAGATCTTCACATAGTTAGTTCTAGCTGATCATTCAGATCTCTGGTCATATAGCCCTTCAGCAGAGCAGCTGTCCCTGACCACACTCTAAACAGGTACTCCCAAAGATACTCTCTACAGCATTATTCTGCTTGCCTTTCTTTCATAGTGCTTCTCTTTAACTGAAATTGTCTTGTTTTCTTCTTCTTTGCCTTTTTCTTTTCTGGAATTCTCACCCTTGCATCCCTCCTACCTAAAACAGTATTGGCACACAGTAAGTAATAAGATTTTGTTGAATATATGATTTCCCACTTTGTGCAACATTTTGATAGGACAGAATTGGACATAGGCATAGTATGAGGTGATGACAACCTATGTCCCATCCAGTGACCAATACATCATGTGATAGCATTAATAAATTACAATTTAGAATCAGAAATGTTAAAAGAACTGTTCTAGTACATTGGGGAAAAGACAGTTAGCATATACTATATAAATACATGTGTGGCATAAAATATATCATGTGTAGACAGCCTATAACAGTGTTAGGCCCTCAATACATTTTTGTTGAGTGAATAAATGAATGACTGAAAAGTCTCTACATGATTTGACCAAAGGTAAAAGTGAAATGACTTAACCTTGACTAATTGGGATGTTTTTGTTCTACAATAGAAATTCTGCTGAGTGCAGGGGAAAAGCAAAGTTGAATCGAAGCAGACCCATTTTAAACAGAACTACCCTTGGCACCATAATTATGAAAGCAGAGAGTGACCTCTCCTTCCGTCTCGCTAGGTGTGGGGCAAGTCTGAGCACCTTTTTGTCACTTGCTCAGTGAGAGGTGAACACCTCACTCCACTGCCTTGGGTGATCCTTTGGAAGAGTCACGTAAGTCAGGCGATCACATAAATCTTATTCCCAATTACTCATATAACTAGTGAACATTCAACACGATAATTAAACACTAGCTTCATATTTCTTGACCCTTTTATTCTCATTAGGGCAGCATTAGCTAGTTATTAAACAAAGCGGGACAAATGTTTTTATTGAAATGAATATTAAGACAAATACCTGTTCCTAAAAACATAGCCAATTTGGGGATAAAATCAAATTCAATTTGCATTATTTTTGCTTTTCAAGAAATCCTAAACCAAAATGGTAAGGGAAAACAGAAACCTTCATATTTAAGGGCTATAAAATACCTTTCCTGAAAAAGAACAAATTAAAACTCATACCATATTTAAACCTATGAAAATAAACAATAAAAAATAAAAATAAACAAAATAGCTGCATTTAAGTGATGAATAGTAATCATTATGAGTAATAACAGTTAATATAATACCACCAACAGTAGTAATGCATCCAAAAATTCTTACCAAGCCACCACCAATGACAGCTACTTTTTTCCTTTGAACGTCAGATGAGTCCATAACTGCTGAAGTATTTTTCACAATGATTGTTGTCGCTGTCACTGAGGGACACTTATTTCTCTTAGTTTTTATGCCGCCCAAAGCCCAGTGCATTTATGAGCCAGCAGCAATGTTTAGTCAGGGCTAATTTCCCTTGAAAGCATTAACCCTTTAGTCGGCCAAAGTACAATCAGCTCAGCTCTAAGACAAAATAAATTCATTAGAATAACCAAATTTTAAAAAGATCCATCAGATTGGAGACATTCTATCTTTTCTACCTTCTGTGTAAGACACGGAACTTTTTAAGCAGTCTTCTGGCTTTTCTTCTTCTTTTTCTACAGTACATATTCTTAGTTTCATTTTCATTCATGATTAACCATGAATGAAGCCTTTCTCATCTGAAGTCCAAAACTACCTTATATTATCTCCCTTAGAGAGTATGATGACATGGTTCCATAATTCATCCTGTGGATCATTTTTGTTACTAAGACCAATCAAGAATTTCCTCTAAAGGGTCCTCATAGACTGTCTTTAACAGGCTTTACTAGGGAAATTGTTTTGCAAGGCCTTAATATTCTCCTGATCAACATTTTGAATTGTGTAACTGATCATACTTCCCTTTTTTCTTTTTTCAGCCCAGATGCTAGAAAATTTAGAATTGAATTTGCACACTACCACTAGGGGAGGTGATTGACACAATGCTTCTCTAAATTCATTCCGAATCACGATTTTTTTCTGGAACATGATGTGGTGTAATATAAAATAAGAACATAAATGATCATGTTTCTTTACTTCCCGTTAAGCTCATAAAGAATTCAGAGCATTTTTCCCTCTGGTTAGGAACTAGAGTTAAATTACATTCAATAGTGACCCCTTGTGGATAAGTGTGATTAGGTGTTCCATTTATTTTGAGTAGGTAATACATTAACATGGTATGAAAATTTAAAAGACACAAGAGTAGACTGTGAACAGTGATCCTTCTAACCTTGATCCTTGGCCACCTATTTCTGCTGCCCAAAGACAACAACTGTTTTGGTGTGTGGGTTACTACATTATTCTACGAGCTTATTATGTCTTTCTTGTTCTTTCCTTGTTTTCTATCTTCTCTCTCTCTCCTTCTCTCTTTCTCTCACTCTTTCCCTTCCTTCCTTTCTTTTTAAACATACATTTTAAAACTTGTTCCACACCATATTTTTTACAACATATAGCTTGAGAAGTCTTCAATACCAATATGTAGAGAACTGTATTGTTAAAAATTCTTTGAAAAATTATGAACGATAACACAAATGAACAGTAAAGTTACTGTAAAGCATGCATCCATGTTACTACCATTTAGGTCCAGAGACCGTTGCCAGAATCCCAGAAGTCTAGGTGCCCTTGCCAATCATCCCTCCTTCATGGAGGTGACTGCCACACCAACTTTCTTTGCTTTTATTTATAACTGTGCCATCATAGATGCATCCTTTTTTTGAACTTTCCTATACGAACTTTTACTATTTATTTTTTTGTAACTTGCTTCTTTTTCTCAGTATTATATTTCTTAAGATTCATTTGTGTTATTGCATGTTTTTCTAGTTCATTCATTTTTATCATCATATACTATTTATCCATTCTACTGTTGATCGACGTTTGGGGTGTTTCCAAATTTTTAATATCATGAATAATGGTGTTGCCATAAATATTCTTGTGTATACAATGTTGTGTACATATGCGTGAGTATCTCTAGGATTCATATGCTGTTTATGCTTTCTTTTCCTTTTTCTTTTTTTTTTTTTTTT
>NW_016107390.1:5922340-5932828 GCF_001604975.1 Cebus imitator
CAGGCTGGAGTGCAGTGGCTCCATCTCAGCTTACTGCAACCTCTGCCTCCCGGGTTCAAATGATTCTCCTGCCTCAGCCTCCCAAGTAGCTGGATTTACAGCTCCTTCCTTCCTTCCTTCCTTCCTTCCTTCCGTCTGTCCGTCCATCTTTCTTTCCTATTGACTGGATGAATGATAAGATTTTTCTCTTCACCACAATTATGGTAGTCTCTCTCTCCCTCTCTCTCTCTCCCTCTCTCTCTATCTCTCTCTCTCTCTTTCCTACTGACTAATTGAATGATTCCCTTTCATGCTGGCTAGTACCTCCAGTACAGGGTGAAATAGAGGTTTATTTCTTAAGTTCCAAATGCATGAGATATCCCAGTTATCTTATTGTTATTGCTTTTTAGCAAAATTCCAGTGAAGCCAGCTAATATGTGCTATAGATTTTCAAACATGTTAAACTGGTTAAGACTTGTTGTATGGCCAACAAATGATAAATCTGTGTAAATGCTTTGTGTGTACTTGAAATATATATATATTCTGAAATTACTCTATATATTTTCCTATACCTATCCATTAGGTCAAGTTTATTAACCATGTGTTCAAAACCTTTGTATTCTCACTAACTTTTGGTATGATTGCTTTGTCAATTACTGAAAAAAAGGTATGCTAAATAATGTCAGGCTGTGATTGGTATTTGTCTATTTCTTCAGCATCCTGTCTATATGGAACAATCCACATTTAAAGGTGCTATCCATTACTGGTAAACTAAAGCTTTGATTATTATGAAGCAAAGAATTATTTTTGCCATAAAATTTATTTGATATTACTATTAGCTTTTGTATTTGGTTAGCATTTACATATTATATAATTTCCACCCTTTTGTTTTCAACTTTCTTTTATCCTTATGTGGCCTTTGTAAACATTATTTGGTTGAACATTTTAAAATCCAGTCTAGTGTTTGATCTTTATCTTTTAACTTGAGTCTTTGGCTTTCTGTAGTTTCACAAAGATATATCTAGATAAACATTTATAGATCCTAGTAGGAAATCATTGGATTGCTTAAATAGAGACTGGTTACTTTTGCCAGTTGTAGAATATTCTCAGCCACTAACCTTTCTGTTTGGTCTTCCATGTCTCTTATCTTTTTATCTGTATTTTCATCTCTTGTCGTGAAAGAGATGAAATTTCTTTCATTTCACTGTGGATAGTTATTTTAATGTATTATGCAATTTTCCAATTCTTTTTTCTGCTGTCTGGTCAGCTGATAAACACATCCATTGTGTTCTTTGATTACTGTAATTTTTTAGTTCCGGAATTTTTATTTGGTTCTTTCTCATATATACTACAATATTTTTAGTTTCCAGTACTTTTGTCAAAATTCTCAAGCTTATGTTTATTACTTAACATAATAAACATGAATGCCTTATGGTCTGTGTCTGATAATTTCTACTGTGGCTTTGCTTTGATGGTTACTTATCTTTTGTAGATACTTACGTCATCTAATTTCCATGTGAGCATTTTAAACTTGGACTGCTCAAAATTGTAGTTGAAAAAAAAAAACAAAAACATGTAAGTAGTTTGAGCCTTCAGGCATCAGTATATTGCTTTCGAGTAGGTTTATTTTTGCGTCTGCCTTGTGCTTATGGGTGATACAACACTCGTTCAGTGTGCAGTATCAGTGAGGTCTGTCTTAGGAATAGCTGTTGCTTTGATATCTACATAGACCATATGAGACAAAACTAGAGATTGTCATGCTGCTTGCTCTCTTCAAACCTAGAAGTTCAAAACCCTTTTCCACAACACATGACACATTCGTTTTAAATGCTATTCACATGAAAGATAAACTCTCATGGAAATACTAATACTAGCAGTTTGGTCACAGACGAGATAGCCTGAAGTTTATATACAAATTTCTGCTTAGTAGCTAGGAACTTACCCTTTTTCTTCGACTCAAAGAAGCACATATTCAATAATATATTATTATCTGAGTGAACAGGTATTACATCTGCTTATTTTTTAAAGATAATTGTCAAATTTTGATACTTAAACTCCTACGTATAACAAATGGTGACCCACCTCACAAATAACCTGGCTGAAACAGTGTTTTATGACATTAAAACTGACTGTAAGGATGCTGATAACTGTTGTTCTATGATTTTTCTAAATCACTTATTAGGTGGGTCAAATAACTCTCCATTTATGGGCCAAAAAAATTATGTCAAGTCAGTAGTTGAGATAAAAGAGATGAATAATGAATCATGCAAACTATGCAGCATGTAAACCATGTGCGAATAGACTGATAAGTAATGGTTATTATGACTCTTACAGGAAGTCTCAGTTTTCTCAGTTCATCCTTAGAATATTTTTGTATTATTAACTCTGAGAAATGTCCCTGATTTCTGTTATAGGGACAGTCAGTAATAAATGACTGTTTTCCAAAAAAGTGACAATTTTCATATCTCATCTTGCCTTTTTTTTTTTTGACAATCCAAACTAAACGAAACTTAAATTGGTAGATGTATTCTATTTTTTATTTTATTTTATCTTACCTTAACTTTTAGGTTTAGAAAACTTGTGTCACAGGAGTTTGCTGTACAGATTATTTCATCACCTAGGTACTCAACCTAGTACCCAACAGCTATTTTTTCTGATCCTCTCCCTCCTCCTTCCCTCCAGGCACAAGTAGGCCCCAGCGTCTGTTGTTCCCCTCTTTGTATCTGTGTGTTCTCATCATTCAGCTCCCACTTATAAATGAAAACATGCAGTATTTGATTTTCTCTTCCTGAGTTAGTTTGCTAAGGATAATAGCCTTCAGCTCCATCCATGTTCCTGCAAAGGACATTATCTCATGCTTTTTTATGGCTGCACAGTATTCCATGGTGTCTATGCACCATATTTTCTTTATCCAATCTGCCACTGATGGATGTTTAGGTTGATTCCATATCTTTGGATAGCTACATTTTATAATAACACCTGAATAATTTGAATTTGATGATCTTTGACTTGGAAGAAGAAGGAAGAGATAATCAACTTTTGTATCAGGTTAGGCAGGGAAAACAGATCTGAGAAGAACGACCCAGTAGATGACTTTCAGAAATTGAAGGATAACATGACAATCCATAGTGCGTGACAGAGAAAGGGCTGCAAAAGCTTGATCAAAGCTTAATTATGATAAAGTTATTATTTTGACCATGGCTGCTTATCCCTCTGTTCTTCATAAAAGTCAGGTAGAAAGCATTGCCTTAGAGGAGCCTCAGGAACGTTCAAGATTACAACCACTTCTTTCTCTGGATGATGTTCTTGAGGGAGAGAAGAACTGATAGACTAGCTTCCTCCATTCTCTGTGCCTGAAGAACTTGAAACTGAGGGATAAGTAGGGATTTATAGAGTAATTTGTGTCAATAGCAGCAAGCAATTCATTTTGTTGGGATTCAGTTATTTGTTAATTCCTAAAACTGGCACTTTTACAATAGAATGACTCCAAGAGCAGTATACTTCACATCAGGCACTGAATATTTCCACTTTACACATATTTCTACATTTAACAAATCAGGATCACAAAAAATAAAAATTTATGGAAAGAAAATTTAGCAAAGGATTAATTAAAACAATATTTACTCTGATGTTTTCATCATTCTCAAATTGTTGAAATTGACAGAATATTATCTCACTTTGACGACATCAGCTTGCTCAATAATTGTTTATTCATTTAACCAAGCGCTTTGTACTTGTAGCTATCTGCTTAGAATACTCTTACATCATAGCTGCCTTTCGTTGCTTAGATCTCAGCTCAGATACAATATCCTTAGCTTGATCACCTTACCTAAAAGAAGCAACACTCAATCACTCTCTAAACATCTTGTTTGTTTCCTTTGTTGTGTTTACTATTCTAAGAACTGACCTGGCTTATTAGTTTACTTGTCTGATTAACAAATAGATACTGGTGAAAGTAAAAAGAGAGGAAAGTGCATGGATTCAAGACATAAATTTGAGGTAGAATGACCAGGGTCTGCTGGTGAATTTGGCATAATTACACATATGTTTGGGAAATGGGGGCAGAGTTCAGGAATCAAGGAAGACTTGCAGGTTTCCAGCTTGACTAACTGGTAGTAGGTACCATTTACTGAGTATAGAAGACTAGGGCGGGGGTGCCAACTGAGATTTATCATTTAGGGTATATTAACTTTAAGATGTGAGTATTGAGTTAGATAAATAAATAGACATACTAAGCACACAGTTGGATATGTAAATCTAGAGCTAGGAGAAACCTAGGTTGGAAAAATAAGTTTAGCAGCATCAGTATAGCAACATAAAGATGGTACTGAAAATCACGGGAACGAAGATCTCACCTAGGGAAAGACGATTGATTGAGAAGATGGTTAAGAAAGGGAATGGCGTAAATTATTGCCATTTACATGAAAATTTAAACTGCACAAAACACTGTACAAATTTTACAGGAATACATCTAAACAAAAAGATACAAAATAAACACATTATAATAGTTTTCTAGGGGTCTGAAAGGAGAAAGGGTATAGGAGAATAAGAAGCTAAGCAAAGCTAAGCTAGAGGACACAAAGTCATAATAATCATATAATGGACTTTGGGGACTCAGAGGTAAGGATAGGAGGGGTGAGGGATGAAAAACTACACATTGGGTACAGTGTACACTGCTTAGGTGATGGGTGCACCAAAATCTCAGAAATCACCACTAAAGAACTTATCCATGTAACCAAAAACCACCTGTTCCCCCAAAACTATTGAAATTTAAAAAAAGAGAGTATGAATACAAAATAGGAATAGAAAAGAAATATTTAAATAAAACAAGAATGAACCTTACACTCCATAACATGTCATAAGATTAGTGTATTTACGCAATCCTCTGTACCTGAGGTCCCATTACATTTTAAAAAGGAATTAAAAAGGGAAGACTATTTAGGAGTGAGGCCTGAGGCCCTTCCCTATTTTTAAGTGAAAATCTGTCAAAGAACAATGTGAAGGAGTAGCTAGTGAAACAAAGTGAGAGTTTGGGAGAGGGAGATAAGGAGGGTTCAGTATTTCAAAGAGCAAGAAAGAGGTATTTCCAAAGAGTGTCAATTGTGTCAAGGCCACAGAAAACATAGGAAATTAGCTGTTCATTGTATTTGCACCTTGTAGGTCACTGGTGACCCTGGCAAGAGTAGTGTCAATGAAGTGACATGTACTGAAGACAGATCGCAATAGGATGAGGAAAGAAGTGAAGATGGTGATCAAATATGTCCTGGAAATGAGGAGGTAGTTGAAGTGGGATGCAAAGTCAGGGCAGCTTTCCTTTGTTTTGAATATGAGAGCGGAGACAGCAAAGTTCCTGTATTAACTTATGGTGTGGGTCAATTAAGAGAAATAACTGAATGAAGTAAGAAAAAGAGTGGGTGGTGTCTTTGAGGAGGAATGGAATCCAGCACATTGAGGAATTGATCTTTTTTTGGAGAATGGAGAGAGAGGTTGGTTAACTTTTTTAGTTGGTAATTTGAGTGTTTTGCAAAGTTTCTGTACATGCACATAGTCTTAGGAATACAAAAGTTCTGCAAGATATCCAACCTGAACAGTCATCATCCTTGCTACCTCTCTGCCATTTATCCTTGCACAGAGGGATCCCTTTCAGCTCCTGAGTATATAATTCCACATTTCTAAATATTACTTCTTGGTTTTTGTTTCTGTCTTTTCAGTTTATGGTTTTAGGTATTAGATCATGACTTCTCACTACTGAAGATGAAGATTAATGTTTTTTCATCATCATGTCCAAATCTCTCCAAACTCCACACTCTTCCCATCTCCCCATCCTTTCAGTATAGTTACATCATCATTTCCGGTAGATTGGCATTCAACGTTTGATTTATTATAACTGTAGCCATTCAAATTTGATGATTATTTTTCCTTTCCTGCAAAATACAACTATTTAACTGTCATGCTTTTTCCTTTTGGTTACTTTTCTAAGACTTACCATAAATGTAACTCTCAAACTCTCCCCTAATCATCTAAATTCCTTCTCAATATATTCAACGCATTAGGAATTTTATCTCTTTGAGTAAATCTGTTCTGGAGACTGTGTCCTGCTTCCATCTGAGATGGTTGCTGTCTATGCTAAGTGCACAGCTGTCATAGCCTGATTCAGGCAATGTGCCACATATGTCTCTGTGTTGAAGACCCTATTTTCTAAGTCCATAATTTCCTCTTCCTCTGTTTCTTTGTTTACCCCTAGTTATAGTGGAGCACTTATTTGAGGCATGTTCTTAAAAAGTATAGAGGAGAAGTAAATTTTTTGAGATCTTGATCATGTGAAAACATTTTAATTCTATCCAAAGACTAGATTTCTCTGGATATAGAGTAAAAAGTTGGAAATTATTTTCCTTCAACAATTTAAAGGTATCATTCAGCTGTTGTCTGGCTTCCGATATTATTGTTGTGAAGTCTAAGGATTTCTAATCCTTTGTATGTGACTGATTTATTTTTCTCTCTGAAAGATTCTAGTCTCTTCTCTTTGCCTTTGGTATTCTAACATTTCTTGTTGACATAACTCATTCTGGCTAGTTCATATCTGCTAGTTCTACAATATTTTTTGGAATTTATTTTTTTAAGGTTTCTTCCATTTTTCCTAATGTTTCCCTTATATTACTCACATGTTAGACATACTGAACTCTTTCTCTAATTTTATTAACTTCTTTTATTTTTGTTCTCTTTGAATATTTGCTCAACTTTCTGGGAGACTTTAATGGCTGTATGTCCCAAGCTTTCTGTTAAGCTTCCTCTAAGAAACCCTCTGGTAACCTCCCAGGCTAAATTAGAATTTGCAAAAGTCTTTGTTTTGAATAATGAGAACATTTTGACTGATACAATTTGAACCTTCCTATCAGTTTTGTCAGTCAGGTGTTGAGATTTAGAACAGAGTCAAGAGATAACCTTTGCACTGTTCCCTTGTCCCTCACAGCAGGACACCAATCACATCTCCTACCTTGAACAGAAAGCAAAGTAAAACAAACAAGAACAAACCAGGCAAGTATCAACAAGAAGAAAGCAGGTCAATTATTATCAGACAAGTCCAAAGTTAAAAATACCCCAAACTCTAAGCAATGTAAAAACATTATTTCATAGATAAAACAGTCACTCTAACATGAAGATATCTAGCCTTTATTAATTTAAAGGCTTTAAGTACATTTTATTATTAATTAATAAAAATAAATTAGCTAAGTTAACATTTCCCAAATTTTAGTCATTTATATAGCACCTTCATAATATACTTAATATTTTACTTCAAATAAAATGAATATTTAAATAAAAATGTAAGTTCATATTGCTGCTACAGATAGAAAATCAGTTTCACTAGTAAATCGAAGTAAAACACACAAATAAATACTTGGATGTTCCTGGGCATCAATTTTTCTTTTCCATGTACAGGAATAATAACAGGACCTATCTCATAGGGTTGTTTTTGAGTGTTCAAAGAATTAATACATATAAAGTGCTTTGAAAAATTCTAGAACATAATGTCTCATAAATGATTGTTAAAAGGGATTAAAATAATCTATTTATAAAAAGGCTATTAATTTGGATTTTGAAAAGTTAAACTGTTTGGTAGAAATAGAAGACGTGCTTGAAACAAAAATGAAACAAAAAATGAAATAAAATAAGAAATATACATCAGGCAAATAGCCAATACAAAATTGGTATTGAAATATCAATATTAAAAAAAGTTTAAAATAACAAGCAAAAATAGCAATAAATAGGGGCATTACCCAATGAAGAAAGAGATGATCTATGAAAAAATCATAAACATATGTTCATTAAAGTGTATAATAGTAAGGACAAATATCCTTAAGAAACTGGATAAATAAAATATTTTATATTCATGTGATGCAATATGATTAATTTTTAAAAGATCATGGCTATATTTTAAAAGCATAGAGTTCAATTATACAACAGTAAAACTTTAAAGTAAAATATTAAAACCATTGTTTGCATATTAGTGTGCGAAGCAAACACAGAACTGAAAGGATACATCAAAATAGTGATATACAAAATAATGATACCTGCTGGGAAGATGGAGAACAAAAACAAAATGTCACTCCATTATTAGCAATGTTTTAAATAATTTGCATTCAGTTTTCTAGTGTGTTTTGATATTAGTTCAACGTTACAATCTCATTTGAATTATTATATTTTAAATGTATGTCAAATTTATAAGTCACAAAATAACATAATGTTACCAAACGGTTGGACAAGTTTACAAGTTTGACTCATAAATTTGGCTTTGCACGTTCTGGACTTTTGACTTCAAGGCATCATCCAACCGCTCTCTCTTTACTGTCATCTGGTTGCAAGCAATAAAAAAGAGAAAATATAAAACTGTGGTTCAAATGCAATTTTATATTAGTTCCTGCTTTTCTGTAATCAACTATCCTATTAAAACAAATGGCTTCCTTAATTTGAAAATGTATAAATTAGCTATGCAAAAAACTGGGAATAAAAATTCGGTGGTTACCTATAATTGTGTTCCTCTTCCACACTACATTAAAAAAAAAGAGTTCTGAGGGTTAAGGTTGAGAAGAGAAAGAAAACTGTAGCAAGATCTCAAAATGATAAGTTAAAAGAAATAACTATCTTATTTTTCAATTGTGACATTATGAATAATTACTATTTCATTTTCTACAGTTTGCTGCACTTTCCAAAATTTCTACACAGAAGATAGAATCTGGAAGAAATGGAAAAGGATTTCAGCAGCAAGAACATGTAATGAGTGATTACATGACGAATAAAAGAATAAACATTTCTTTCTAGGCTATTTCACCAACCAAACACGACCTGATTCACCGGCTAATACTCCCGCCTTCCAAAGCCACACGTGAAAATCAAACTGGCTCCAAGAATAACGAGAACCTCCTTTCCCATAATTCCCCTTTCCAGTTTCCCATGAATCCGAGGGCCTTAAACCTGACACTGCTACTAGAAAGTTAACCCGCCCCCTCATTCTTTACTGGCCATTCACGATTGGTCCCGCCCCACCTGTTGGTGTGAGGCTGTTGATTGGATAAGAACGGGCGCCGGTAGGCGTGACGGTTTCTGACAGCCGCGCGGAGGCGTGGTCATAGCCGCCCAGAAAATCTACCCAAGCTGCCTTAGCACCATGTACCGAGCACTCCGGCTCCTCGCGCGCTCGCGTCGCGTCGCGCGGGCTCCTGCCTCAGCCTCAGCTTCGGCTTCCGGCTTGGGTGGCGCGGCCGTGCCCTGGTTTTGGCCCCCGAACGCAGCTCGAATGGTGAGCGCAGGCCGCCGTCCCCCGGACTCCCCCGCGGTGACCTTCAGCCCTCCTGCCTGCTGGCCCGGACGCCCGCGGCTTGGCGGGAGGGGTTCCCCGGGAGTCCGGGTTGCGCGGGACTCTGGGCTCAGCGCCCGTGCCGGCCTCGGAACGCCTCCTCCGGCGCAGGGATGGAGCCGCAGCCCGGGAGGGCGCTTGGGGAGGGATGGCGGCTGGCGGAGACGGTCCTGCCGGGCTGCTCCCGGTGCCTCCTCGGAGCCCTCCCAGGCAGGCCTAGGCCGGGGCGTTTTGGGGTAACTGCACTCCTGCCGGCGCAGAGGCCCCCAGCCCTGGGGCGCTGCCCTCAAGGACAGTGCCGGGGCGGGCGGAGGGTGCTGGGAGAGGGGCGGCTCCCGCAGCGTCCGGCCCCTCAGCTGGGCCTTCCTGGCCGACACCGGCCGCCTGCGCATCCAGTGGTTTCTGAAGTGCGGTTTGTTTCGCCAAGGGCCACTGCACGGCTTTCAGGCCCTCCAGGGGGCCTGGAAGATTCTTCGAACATTTTACTTCTCTTGAAATTGCCTGTTCAGTTTGTTAGGCTGATTATGGTTTTCCCATAACTTTTAAAAACACTTAAATTCCGAAGACCTTGGGCAGAGTGTGCTGAAGCATGTTGGAGCAGATTGGCCGGGACCTAGCGATCGCCGAGTCAGTACTTTGTATTCAGAAAGACAACTAAGAAACTTAAAGATCCAGGATCAAGTTATGACATGCTAACCTAAGCCCTTTTGCCCTGTAGAGTGTCACCTGTAGTAACGCAGGCTCTTTAAAAGCTTTAAATACATGTGTGTATTGAGAGGAAACGTATGAGAAATGATAGTTGAGGAAGAGTTCATAGTTCTGCACTCTGGTGTAGCATGAGGTTTGCAATCTGGGTTGTGATTTCAGTCGGCCGGGCGCCGGTGGCTCACCCTTGTCATTCCAGCACTTTGGGAGGCTGAGGCGGGTGGATCACTTGAGGTCAGGAGTTCGAGACCAGCCTGGCCAACATGGTGAAACCCTGCTTCTACTAAAAATACAAAAATTAGCTGGGCGTGGTGGCGCGCCCCCGGAATCCCAGCTACTTAGGAGACTTAGGCAGGAGAATCGCTTGAACTGGGGAGGTAGAGGTTACAGTGAGCCGAGATCGCACCACTGGACTCCAACCTCGGCGACAGAGAGACACTACATCTCAAAAA
>NW_016107390.1:5932838-5940198 GCF_001604975.1 Cebus imitator
AAAAAAAAGCAAGCTCTAAATAGATATGTATATTGTTAGTAAACGTTTGAGGAAGGGTTATACTTCTGCAGTCTGGTGTAGCATGAGGTTTGCAATCTAAGAGATGTGATTTCAAATCTTGCTCTGCTTCTCGTTTGAGACTGGACAAGTTGTCTTTGTGCCTCGGTTTCTGTGTGCAAAATTGAAATACTTACAGCTACTCAGCAAAACTGCAAATGTGAAAATACCACGTAGTGAGTGCTCTTTAAATAAATCCTCCATCTAGGGTATTTCAAAGGGCCAGTACCGTTTCTGGACTATAAACTTGAAGATAATTTGATTCGGTCACTATTCCTACTGTATACCATCATACTACAGAATCAGAGATGCTTTGTATTCCTTGAACTCCCTGGTCTAATAATTTTAGGACATTTTAAAACCTTTACACATTTATAAATTTATTTTTTAATTTATTTGGTATTTTGTAAAGGGAAGAAGACTGGAGAACTTTTGAATCTATCCTGTTGATGCAAATGTCAAAAAATAGCAATGCCTTGCTTTTACGGTTGTGATGTTAGGTAAAATCAGATGAAGGTAGTTTTTGTTTTTTGTAGTTCTGACATTTTTTGTTCTCTAACCATTCTCAGGTCCAAAATCTTCACTGGTTTTGTTAAAAGTTCTTCCTGTTGCTAATGTTGAGAATTTCACATAACCTTTGATGCCCTGTGGTACTTTTTATTTAAAAGAGCACATAAAAATTAATTCACTAGAAACATACTGTTTATTGAGTGCCTTCCATTTATCAGGCCCTCTAAATAAGACAGTCCCTATGGGGATAGAGTTTTACAGACAATGTTTTATTCCTGTCTTTAGGGGAAATTAAGTAAGCAAAGCAGTTAAATAAGCAAGGAAATCACATATGAATAATTAGTGTGATCAGTACTATAGAGGAGAAAAAGTGCATCGAGAATGAGAATATTTAACAGGCAGACCAGCGTGATACTGACTTAGTAGCATGGTAGCATATATATAAAGAGTGTTTATATTTGTACACACACACACACACACACACACACATACATACATATAATGTTTATAAATTTCTTATATATATGAATATACATATGTAATTCATTTATATGAATAACGTTTATATATAAATGTTTATAAATTTCAAATCATCATTCTTAGACCATTTTCAAAAGTTCTAAGTAAAATAAGCATTAAAGTATGTACATTGAATTGGCCAAATCTTGACCAATAATGAGCTTACTCTTGAAATGGAAAAGATTTCAAAGTCTTTATATTTATCACCAGCATAGTATCTGAGCTCAATAATCTGTCTTTAACACCTGCGTTAATCAGTTTGTGTGACAAAGAGTTCTCAAGGAAAGACCTGAAAGTGAGGAAGAGAATGAGAATTCAAATAGTACTTTTTTGTCTTTCTGATACTTAGTAAGATTTCTTTCACCTTAACAGCTGGTAAGATGCAATTACTTTTGATACTCGGTTCTTTTCAAGTTGTAACAAGTGTTTTATTCTCATCTTTAGGCAAGCCAGAATTCCTTCCGGATAGAATATGATACGTTTGGTGAACTAAAAGTGCCAAATGATAAGTATTATGGTGCCCAGACCGTGAGATCTACGATGAACTTTAAGATTGGAGGTGTGACAGAACGTATGCCAGTAAGTGGCATTTGTGGAAATGTTGGCTTATTTTGGACATAGTAGGCTATCATTCACCAGTCACTTTATAAATAATTATTTTTCAGAGTTAAAATGTAAACTTATTAGAAAAGTGGCTTTATGAGTAATAAGATGTTCTCTTTCACTAAAGTGTTAAAGAACTTTTTGAAGTATTAGCATGCCATTATTTTGAGCCATCACTTTGAATCTTTTGGATTTAAAGAAAAAATTATTTTAAGTTCCGGGATACATGTGCAGGATATGCAGGCTTGTTGCATAGGTAAACATGTGCCATTGTGGTTTGCTGCACCTATCAATCCGTCACCTAGGTATTAAGCCCCACATTAGCTATTTATCCTGATGCTACCCCTCCCACCACAGGCCCCACTGTGCATTGTTTCCCTCCTCGTGTCCATGTGTTCTCATTGTTCAGCTCCCACTTATAAGTGAGAACATGCGGTGTTTGATTTTCTGTTCCTCTGTTAGTTTGCTGAGGATAACAGCTTCCAGTGCCATCCGTATCCCTGCAAAGGACATGAGCTCATTCTTTTTTATGACTGTATAGTATTCCATGGTATACTATACCATTTTTTCTTTATCCTTTATTGATGGATGTTTGGGTTGATTCCATGTCTTTGTTATTGTCAATAGTTATTTTGGGTTTTTATTTGATAGAACTAAATGATTGTCTTTTCATTCTTGCTAGGTGTTTACAAATTTTTACTAGGATTTTACAGTTTGTAAACATTTTTATTTCAATACTCATTCTTTTTTTCCCCCACTAATTTAAAACTGAAATTTTTTTTAAATTACACTTTGTATTTTGGTTTCAGTTTCAAAAAAAGTGTATAGTACACAACACCAAGTATTACTCTTTACCATGTCTAACATATAATAGATAATATTTATTCAATGCCATATGAATGATTAAATGATGAAAAAACTTTCTACCACATTTCATTAAATTTAAGATGCCATCAATTAGAAGATGCACCAATATGTACCACTAAGAAAGAAGAATGCTACCAATTAAGGTTGTGACTTACTATTGATTATAAGATACATCTTGATTTCAGAGATATTAAAGTGTGAAAAGAATTGAGAAATACATAACATATTCTACTGGAGCCCAACCGGAGTATGAAAAATAGTCAATGCAGGATAGGCTAGTATGCCTAGAAGTAGCCAGGCTTCATCTGGTGAGATATCGTTTAACAGTTATCTTATAAATATGCTTATATTTTAAATAATTTTAAGTCACTCCTAAGCCTTCAAGACTGACCCTTGACAGGTTTATAGAACTTAACAACAGGCAGCTGAACCTTTGAAGAAAAATATCTGTGTCATTGCTATCTACAGCCTGCTTGGTGGTAAGGTAAATATAGTTTGACTGCCTGGTTGGGTGACAAAGGATCATGACCAATACTAAAATAATCTCATATTATTCAACTTCAGAGACGAAGGAGGAGGTCAGCCCCAGCCAGCGCTGGTGGGAGTGAGCTTGGCTGCTATTTTAATTGACCTGTTTCATCCGGCATGTTCTGGTGGGGCATGGTTGCTGCTGCTGTTGCTGCTCCAGAGACAGCACAGCCACTGGGGTTGCACATCTGTGACAGGCAGACACCTGGGGTCTCAATTTTGTCACATTTGACTTCAAGTGGATTCGTTTCCTGAACTTATTACATGTAAAACAGATGGTGTGTACTCTAAACTGAGTAGTATGATTAAACTCAACCCTTTTTACCTGAGGTCCAAATGAAAACAAAGCTAAAAAGATTATGTCTAATGTGAGTAAATGAAGAATAAGATGACCTGTCTTTTCTCCCCAGTGATATATTTTTTTTTTTTTTTTTTTTTTTTTTTTTTTTTTTTTTTTTTTTTTTTTTTTTTTTTTTTTTTTTTGGTGTTCATTGAACCTCCTTGTGCTATGAACAGTCTGTGAATGACCTTTTTTTATTTTGACGGTCCGTAAACACTGGGGGTCATTCACTCCATTCAGATGGCCAGTGTTGATTGGCACCTACCTTTGCCCTTGGTAGTGATTCAGCCCACCACCACAGTGTTTGTTCTTGTGGAAATTTAAATCCCCATTTGTTTTCATGTTTAAAGCTTTTAAGTTTCTAATCCCATATACCGTCTGTCCCCATTTTGTTTGAGTAAGACATGTCTAATGTTTTAATTTTAGTTGCTTAAAATTGAATTTAAAATTTTCTGGTTTTCCTTTTCTATTTGCCCCTCAGCTTATACTTACTCTGGTCCAGGTTTATGTGTTTAATGTGTCTTATTTATTACTTGTCTTTCTTTTTTTTCCACTTTGATTCCTCTCTGAGGGTGATAGGTTCTCTCTTATACATTCATCATTCTCTTCCTTTCCTCCCTTCTGCTCTTTACCTGTTAAAATCTGGTATGGGATCTATACAACAATCTGTATTATTAATTTTGACAAGAACTCACAATTCACTTGTCTTACAAAAACTAGGTTTTCATTTCAGTTTATCCTTTTCAAGCTTGGTGAGGTGATTTGGGATAGACAATGAAAAGATCAGTACTAACAGGGTTTTAAAATATGTTTATATGTATTGGAAGCTGTCACCTTTAGGTCTGGAAAAGCTTGGGTTGAAAAAAATAATTCTTCTGAGCGAAATGTCCAGGAAGTTATTAGTATTAAGGCTTTACTAGCTAAGTAGAATATATTGCTTTTTGGCCTTGGGTGAAATGATAACCCAGTCAGTAACTGGTAGTCTCATACTGATTGGCAGTTAAATATGTCATTTTTTTTTTTAGAGTCTTATCTCATCTTTATATATCCAGGTCTCACCACAATGTTTGGCATATAGTGCATACTCCATCCTTATTTACTGAATTTCACTGAATTCTCTTTCCCAGGTACAAGGTATAGGAGGTATTTGACAATTTAAAACAAACCACAACATTATGTTAGCAATTCATGAATTAGTACTAAATTTTTTATGATGTTTGTTTTTGTTTGTTCATAAAAATGCACTGTTCTTACCAAAAAAGACAAACAAACAAACAAAATACAAAAAAAATTCCTTGATCTCCTTAACCAGAAGAGAGGAAGGAAACATTTATAATGTAACATGGGGAAAATAATGGCTCTTGCTGGTGAAAAGATTGAGTACTATTTGTTTTTGTATATAGTGTATGAAATAAACACATATATTTTTGTGTATGTGTGTATAGGATAAGTAGTACATCGTACACGTGTGAGTATGTATGTGCATGTGTATGTATGTGGGAGGTATACACACACACATATATGAAGAGTCAATGAATTTGCTTTTATTTGGTTCCTTAAGCAATAGATCTATGATAATGTTGATTCTTGGTTCATGAATTTCTATCTACAGTCTTTCTCTATATCCTAAACATTTTAGAGCTATAGTGTTACTTGTTATTGTTTTATGTATAGCTTTTGCATGTGCCAGAATAGTAAACTTTTATGCTTAAATCGCAAATTTGAAATATTTTTCTGATTAATTTTAGACCCCAGTTATTAAAGCTTTTGGCATCTTGAAGCGAGCGGCTGCTGAAGTAAACCAGGATTATGGTCTTGATCCGAAGATTGCCAATGCAATAATGAAGGCAGCAGATGAGGTAGGAGGCGATAAGTGTGTTTACTTAATGGCATCAGACCATGTCATACTCTGCGTGATGATATGCTCTGGCAGAAGGAAAGGGGAACTGTGAATTCTTGAATTAATGAATTTTAGGGTAGGGTGGTAGCATTATTTTTAGTGATGTTATTAATATGGTGCTTAAAATACGGCATTGTGACAAAGTTTCTGGATGATTTTATACCTTTTGTTTTTAAGCCTCTTGATAGTGCTTGTTAATTTATATAGTTGTAAGAAAATTTTTTGAAAAGATTTTGTTTGAACTTTGATTTCTTATTTTATATATAAATCTTTTTAAAACTAGTGATTATTTGATAGTTCATCAGAATGTAATTTTACCCATGTGCTAATAACATTGTCTTAAAGAAGCAATCAGAGGTAACAGAACTGTATATATAATGTTGTTAATTACAGCACTATTTATAATAATGAAACAATACCCAAGTGTAACAGCTACTTATATAAATTATATTGTAAATTATAGAAAATTACCTTTTTGAAGATTGGCATGAACAAAGCCTAACCTATGAGAAATAGGGAAGAAAGTTTGCAAAAATATATGTACTTTATGATCCTAATTTTGTTTAGGAAAAAATGAACAGACAATGTGTGTTTTCTCATACACACACACACGCGCGCGCGCGCGTACACACACCCACACACACACACACACACACCCACCCTCATTTCATTAGAGACTGGAGATGTCAACATGCCAATAGTCATAATTACTAAGCAGTGGAACTATAGTGACTCTCAGTTCTCAAAATTTTCTTCACTAATCACATATTTTTATGTAACTAGAAAAAGGTTTTGTTTTACTGTGGACCACTTGTTCAAGGTAATAGATTTCTCAAGTGCAATCTGATTTTTTAAGCTAAAATCATTCCAGAAGGTTAAGAACCCACATTTTACAAAGCACACCATCCAAAAACTAACACAAAAGCTGAAAGTATAAAAATACAACATAAATAGGGGCAAAGCTGGGCAGTGTTTATTTCTACATTTGGTGATTACTGCTCTTTGGACATCTGTGAATGAAGTAACTAGCTATTAGTGAACTCACATTTTCAAGTCACTAGCTCATTATCATGCTGACTCTGGCAGTAACATCTGTTGGATATTCCTGCTGAGCATCAGCAACAAATATATCTAAAGACTAAACATATTTGCCAGCCTTAACAGGTAGCTCTCTATTAGAGGAGGCACTTGGAGAAAAATAAGAAAGATGGCTTTGATTTCCTTTTCATTTGAAACCAGTGAATTGTCATACCATTCAGTATAGATAATATTTAGAGTATCTGTGGTTGGAGCAAGTGATGCCTCAGAAGCTTAGATCTGTGGGTCAACTGTATTCAAACTCTGTGGCTTAATCAGCAGGTCATTTAGCATATGAAAACAATGAACATATTTAAAATAGTTCCATAAATGGAACATACTTAATTATGGTTGATTAAAATCATGAAATAAATATTTCCTTTTTTAAAATACTCATTTTTAACTTTTCTGCAGGTAGCTGAAGGTAAATTAAATGATCATTTTCCTCTCGTGGTATGGCAGACTGGATCGGGTACTCAGACAAATATGAATGTAAATGAAGTCATTAGCAATAGAGCAATTGAAATGTTAGGAGGTGAACTTGGCAGCAAGAAACCTGTGCATCCCAATGATCATGTTAATAAAAGCCAGGTCAGTGTGTAAAAAACTTTTCTTTTTTGTTGTTATAAATTGAAAAGCATACCTGAGATTTTTCTTGTAAAACAAGCATTCATTTTATGACAAAGAGAGTTCATTATTTAAAGGATAAGGCTTCTTATGTTCCTTATTTCTTTTAGGAATCTTGGCTTTATGTCTCAGTCCTTATAAAAATTACTTTTAAGACACCTGAAATTAGTGTATATTTTATTTTATAATTTGGCATATTTTTAAAAACTCTATTTTGAAATAATTTTAGATTTATAAGGGAATTACAAAAATAGTTCAAATAGTTTCCATATTCCCTTCACTCAGCTTCCCTTGATGTTAACATATAACCATGGGACATTTATCAAAACTAA
>NW_016107390.1:5940446-5956072 GCF_001604975.1 Cebus imitator
CCTCGGCCTCCCAAAGTGCTAGGATTACAGGCCTGAGCCACCGCGCCCGGCCTGATACAGTGCTTTTAACTGAACAACAGACTTTTTAAAAAAGCCTCAGACTTTTTAAAAAAAAAACTTAGTTTTTCCTGTTAGTGGAAAGTTTTTTAAAAACTGAGGATTTCCCCAGTTTTTCCACTCAAGTCCTTTTTCAGGATCCACTCAAGGCTATACATTACATTTAGTTACATGCCCCCTTAGTTTCTTCCAATCTGTGACAGTTTCTTGGTCTTTTGCAATTGTCTCATTCCTTTGGGGCTGCAATAACAAAATACAATAGAATGAGTGGCTTATAAACAATAGAAGTTAATTTGTCACAATTCTGGCAGCTAGAAGTCCAAGATCAGGCCACTGGCCAATTCATTGGCTGATGGGGGCCCACTTTCTGGTTTGTAGATAGCTGTCTTTTCTGTGTCCTCATGTGGTGGAAGGGACAAGGGGGCTCTCTGGGGTCCCTTTTTTATAAGGGCACTAATTCTATTCATGACCTAATCACCTTGCAAAGTCCCCATCTCCTAATACCATTACCGTAGGGGTTAGGATTTCACATAATAGTGACCTTAACACTTTTCGAAGTAGTGGTCAGGTATTTTGTAGAATGTCCCTCAATTTTGGTGTGTCTGATATTTTCTCATTTGACTGAGACTTTTGAATTTTTGAGAAAACTATCACAGAAATAAAGGGCTCTTCTCATTGCATCATATCAGGGGTTCATGGTAGCAACATGACTTGTTACTAGTGATGTTAACATTAATCATTTGGTTAAGCGGGAGCTTGCCAGATTCCTCTAGGGTATTTCCTCTTGTATATCCTGTTGTTTAGAGATAGGTCACTAAACCCTGCTTGCGTTCAGACACTATATTTGAGCTTCAGTTTCTGGAGGGAAGAGTATCAAAAAGTTTTCGGACTTTAAAATCACTGTAGTAGTTGATAGTGCTACCTTGAGGCTATGCAATTATCTTCTTTTTTCTTAAACTTTTTCCCGCTATTTTTAGCATTCACCAGGGGATCTTGTCTACAGCAATTACTTCAATGGTGTTTTAATAGTGATTTTTTAGTTTCTTTATTCATTCTATATTTGTTAATTGAATTTTTCTGCAAGGAAGATTTGTTCTCCCTGCCCAATTTATTTATTTCTTCAGTTATTTGTATATATCAATATGGATTTATGGTTATTTATTTGTCAGGTTATAATCCCAAACTTTTGTTTATATTGTTGCTTAAATTTGTTCAGCCTTGGGAACCCAATTCCATTGGCTCTTGTGTCCCTTAGGCATGCCATCATCCTTTTATTTTTTGTAAGCGTGTTCTAACTTTTTGATACCTTAGGATGCTCCAAGCTCACCATCTTGTGTTGTTTCTGCGCCAGCCCTAGAAACAGCCATTTTTCAAGGAACTGTTGGAAAATTTTTATAGGAAAATGATATTTAGAAACTAAGATCTGGATGCTAGGTATAATATATTTTTAAGTAGTGAGGAAGATGGTTTTTCATATAAGTTCATTGTATAAAGGATTTTTCCAGTCTAATACTTTCCTTTAAATATGAATTTATCATCTATATATACTGAAGTCTGAAATCTGCTTCAGAAAGGTACAGTTATAGATGAAATGTAAGTGACTACATGTTGATAATTATTTAAACTATTTGAATTTAGGTGACAGGTACATAAGTGTTTATTATACCATTCATCCTAATTTTGTAAGTACTTTATATTTTGCATAATAAACAGTTAAAATATATCAATAATGTATCTTGTTAAATAACAGTATACTTGTGTGTGTGTGTGTGTGTGTGTGTGTGTGTGTGTATTTAGAGATGGTGTTTCACTCTGTCACCTAGGCTGGAGTGCAGTAGAGTAAGCATAGTTCATTATAGCCTCAAAATGCTGAGTTTAAGCGATCCTCATGCCTTGGCTTCCCAAGCACCTGGAACCACAGGCACAAACCGCCATGCCTGGCTAACTTTTTAAATTTTTTTAGAGATAGGGTATTGCTCTGTTGCCCAGGCTGGTCTTAAACTCCTGGCCTCAATTGATCCCCCTGCCTCAGCCTCCCAGAGTGCTGAGATTATAGGCATGAGCCACTGCACCCAGCTTGATATGTTTTAAAAGTACAGGATCAACAGTTGAGGGAAGAGCACTGAGTGTATACTACCTAGTTAGGTCTCAGGTTTGCCAGTTGCTAAGTATTTTGGCTTTTGTACAATCTCTTCGAGGGCTTGGCTTTCCTATTTTTAAAGTGGTGACCTACTTCACAGAATTTTTCTAAACTTAATACATAAAGAGCTGTATGCGCTGTATAATTGTAAGATATTCAATTGTAAGATATTGAATATATAATTCAATAATTGATATAATTTGATATAAGATATTCAACTACAAGTATAGTTGTTGACTATACTTCTCTATATTTTGCTGTCATTTATTAGCAGGCAGATTTATAAGTATTATATATATTATGCAATACATTCAGTATACTTAATATATATAATACAATTCTGAGTATATATTAAAAATGAAGATGCTGCTTATTCGATTGTATAACTTACCTTTGACATGCCACATGTAAATGTAAATGAGCTGAGTTTTGAGTAGAGAGTTTTTTAATTGAGAAGTTTATTTTCGTTGCCTCTGATTTAACATTTTATATTTCTTTTAAAAAATTTCCAACAGAGCTCAAATGATACTTTTCCCACAGCAATGCACATTGCTGCTGCAATAGAAGTTCACGAAGTACTGTTACCAGGGCTACAGAAGCTACACGATGCTCTTGAGGCCAAATCCAAAGAGTTTGCGCAGATCATCAAAATTGGACGCACTCATACTCAGGATGCTGTTCCGCTTACTCTTGGGCAGGTATAAGAGTTTGACTAATTTTATTCAATTTAGTGCTTGATACAAATGGCCAATGTGTCATCCTTGAAATCTGACTGGTTTGAAAGGCCAAATTTGTAACCGTTAACTTCAGTGACAGAGATTGTTCTGTACAACCAATCAGTAATTTTTGTTGACATCCAGAACAAAAGCAGAGTGTACTGGCCATAAGCCAGACTCAGCCAGACTGCTGTGTTCAAATCTTAGCGTTGCTGTGTATAACTATGAGACCACAGGAAAACCATTGAGCCTTTCTGTGCCTCAGTTTTCTGAGTTATAAAATGAGGAAAGTAATTTTCATTCATAGGATAGTCGTGAAGTTCTAATAAGTTGATTCATGTAGAGTGCTCAGAAGCATGCCTAGCACATAGTAAGTACCCATTAATGTTAGCTACCATCATCGCCACCATCATCACTGTCATCTCCAGCAGTATCATCATGGTTTTTAAATTGTCTTTCTTACCTAAATTAGTTAAGTTATTTAAAATTAAATTTTAATGTGATAAACAAGGTAGATCTTTTTTGTTTTGAGATGGAGTCTCGCTCTGTCGCTCAGGCTGGAGTGCAGTGGCGCAATCTTGGCTCACTACAACCTCCACCTCCCCGGTTCCAGTGACTCTCCTGCCTCAGCCTCCTGAGTAGCTGGGTACAGGCATGCACCACCATGCCCAGCTAATTTTTAATTTTTTTAGTAGAGATGGGGTTTCACCATCTTGGCCAGGCTGGTCTCCAATTTCTGACCTCGTGATCCGCCTGCCTCGGCCTCCCAAAGTGCTGGGATTATAGGTGTGAGCCACCATACCTGGCCAGTAGATCTTTTTAAGATGTTTTTGACGACATGTGAAAGGGATACTACTCTCTTGTCCAAGATACTAGAAAGTATTTTCATGTTTTTTTATCAGTGCCTTAAGGAATATCTAGTTGTGTGCATTGTAGCAGAAATGTAAGGAAATACAGAGAACAATTTTTGTGTTAGTAAACTCACACTCCAATTTGAGTAGCTTAATTTCATTGTGAAGGAATGAGGAAAACTTGAAATGAGTAATTGAAAAATAAATAATGGGACTAAATTGAACTCACTGGATTAAGTTGCTGCTTAAGGCTGTGTCTCATTTCTCTTTGCATCATCAGTACTTAGGACCATGCATAATTTTGAAGGATGAACAGTATGTGTGTTTGAAACTTTCAAATATTCCTCAGGTTTCCAATTTTAACCTTTTTTTGGTGTTGACAACCACAATACTAAATACTGTTTGGGCCATGACACAGCCTCCTGTGTAAAATCATCATTCTTCCTATTATGACTGAAAATTATATTTTTCTGTTTGACTTTATCAGAATCATTTATATTTGCTTTACTTGGGATTGTTTTTTGAGTTTGTGCATTGTTCCCTAGTCAAAGTATATTTTATAAGTGACTCTAGCTAGGGTGTATGTGTGTGTGAGTGTGTGTATATATACATAGTCATGTGTTGCTTAACAATGGGGATGTGTTCTGAAAACTGCATCCTTAGGCAATTTCATAGTTGTGTGAACATCGCAGAGTATACTCACACAAACCTAGATGGTATAGTCTTCTATACACCTAGGCTATGTGGTATAGCCTTTTGCTCCTAGGCTACAAACCTGTGCAGCATGTTATTGCATTGGATACAATAGGCAATCATAACACGTGGTATTTGTGTATCTAAACATATCTAAATGTAGAAAAGGTACAGTAAAAATGTGGTTTTATAATCTTTGGGTACCTCTGTTGTCTATGTGATCTGTCGTTGGCTGAAACATCATTATGTGGTGCATGACTGTATAATCAGATGCATCAGTTCTACCTATAATTCTTTATGTCTTTTGAAATGTTTTCTTTAGAACAGCATGAAATCCTAGCACTTACCATGGCTTTTTAGTGTTTTCAAGCAGGAAAAAAGGATCGATTTAGTGTACCCAGTTTATGCCTTTTGTTTCTGCATAACTATTAATAGAGCCTTTTCTGTGTTCAAACCATGATAAATTCTCTGGTTGCCTTAATTAAAGCATGCCATAATTTGGGAGCCAGTGTTGATACTGGCATATAGATGCTATGAGCTGACTCTACTGTTCACCTCCTTTTCTTTTTGGAAGGTCTTTGAATGCAAACCGTTACCTTCCTGTGCTATTCAGTGAGTCATTAGCTTCCCAAGTCTCTGGAGAATGTCCTTATATTTCCTGTAAGGTTTATATGCTGAAATTATATGGAGAAGATTTCTATGTTTGCATTTTTTGGGGGGAGATGAGTTACTATTTTTTTCTATCAAAGTTGTCTGAGACATCCCAAAAAATAAAATATCACTTCAGTTTCTTTAGTAGACTGCAAGTAAACCAATAATTTAGTAAAGTTTTCCTTTTTAAAGTTTGTTTCCTGTGCTGTTTTTCTTTGGTTTCTATTAAAAGACTAAAACATAATAAATGGGCTGCGTGTTATCAGTGGCATTGTCCTACCTTATGGTTCTATAAAGCGTCATCCTTCCCTATGCTTTACTCATCATAAGATTTGAAATAGTATAAATAAAACTTGATTAGGTTATAATTTTGTATTCTGAAAGTTATTTTTAAAAACTTCCATTTAATGCCGTTAATTTGTAAGCTGTTAGGAATTACTTATTCTTACTTTAATTTTCTTTTCAGGAATTTAGCGGTTATGTTCAACAAGTGAAATATGCGATGTCAAGAATAAAAGCTGCCATGCCAAGAATCTACGAGCTCGCAGCTGGAGGCACTGCTGTTGGTACAGGTTTGAATACCAGAATTGGCTTTGCAGAAAAGGTTGCTGCAAAAGTGGCTGCACTTACAGGTTAGTGGTCACGTGAATGATTTCTCATTTTCATTTCTCATTGTACATGGTCTGTGTATTTTCTGGGTGTTCTTGTCTTGAATTCTTGTGAATTTAAAGTTAGAAATAATATTTTTCCATCAAATGTGTTTTATATCTTTCTGAAATTGTAATTTTAATTCTTTGGCTTAAAAATTTTTTTTTCCATATAGGAATTTATACAGCATGCCATTAAAATCTAACAGTGTTAGCTTTGTTTACTGGGTAGTTTTCAATTATTTTCCCTTTAAAGTTTTGAATAGCAGTTTTCAAAATTGGCAGAAAAAAACCGACTGTTGAGTTAGTTATTTGAATAGTAAATATATTGTAGACAGACTTAATTTCCTTTTTTTCTTGTGTCATGCTATGATAATTCTTTGAATTATTGACCTTTTTGAATGCTGTCTTTCCTTTAGTAGACAGAGTACTATACTTCAGATAATGATAACTATGATTAGGGCCAAGTTGTCATCTTAAGAAAACTATTAAGATGCAGATATTACCAGAGGGTTAGGGTAGAGATAATCATACACTGCACATGATAGCCTACCAGCTGCTTTGTCTTTAAATCAAATTTTCATAGAAAAGAACTCTACTTTTAGGGTTTGGCAAATGTAGATTTAAAAATTTTTTAACATGAGGAATATTAACCGAGAATATCAAGCTCATTTTAGCACCGTATTTTTACAGGGGGTGTTGTGGGTCCCTGGCTAGTGGAGACAATGGAGCACAGTAAAGTGAGGAAAGAAACTTTTCAAAATTGTAATAGGGGCTGAATGTGGTGGCTCACACCTGTAATCCCAGCACTTTGGGAGGCCAAAGTGGGCAGATCACTTGAGGTCAGGAGTTCGAGGCCAGCCTGCCCAACATGGCAAAACCTCATCTCTACTGAAAATAAAAAAAAGTTAGCTGGGTGTGGTGGCGTGTACCTGTAATCCCAGCTACTTGAGAGGCTGAGGAAGGAGAATTGCTTGAACCCTGATGGAGGAGGTTGCAATGAGCCAAGATCGTACCACTGCACTCCAGCCTGGGTAACAGAGCAAGAATTTGTCTCAAAAGAAAAAAAAAATTGTATTAGGAAAGGAGTGTGGAATAAACTAGAATGAATTCCCACATACTTTTTATCTTTACTCATAGTCAGGCATCATATACATGTGTTTACAATAGGATTGTGTTTCAATACATTTATTGTACTTGTTATTTCATCTTTTAAATGTAGCCCTGACTAAGCACAATGGGATTACACACCTGTAATTTCTAGCACTTTGGGAGACCAAGGTGGGTGGATCGCTTGAGCCCAGGAATTTGAGACCAGCCTGGGCAAATGGTGAAACTCCATCTCTACTAAAATCTAAAAAATTAGCTGAGCATGGTGGTATGCACCTGTAGTCTTAGCTACTCTGGAGACTGAGGTGGGTGGATTGCCTGAGCCATGGAGGTTGAGGCTGCAGTGACCCGTGATCAAGCCACACTGTACTCCAGCCTGGGCAACAGAGTGAGACCTTGTCTCAAAAAACTTAAAAAATGTAATACCAGATTCTTTGTACTCCTTTAGGACTTCTTTAAAAAATGTAGACAAAATTTGAGTCTTAAGTAAACACTTTTTTCCGAAGGAAAATTTTTGGTTTTTTATATATTGGAACTTTCTGTTTAACTTGCTGATAGTAGAAAAATGCTTAATTTAACTTGTTCACCCATTTAGGTTATTTTTTCTTGTCATTAGGCTTGCCTTTTGTCACTGCTCCAAATAAATTTGAAGCTCTGGCTGCTCATGATGCTCTGGTTGAGCTCAGTGGAGCCATGAACACTACTGCCTGCAGTCTGATGAAGATAGCAAATGATATTCGTTTTCTGGGTTCTGGTCCTCGGTCAGGTCTGGGAGAACTAATCTTGCCTGAAAATGAACCAGGAAGCAGTATCATGCCAGGTAATCACATAGCTAGTAAATTTTAGAGCTAGAACTTGACTAGATCCTAGGCATTCTTAGCTATGGAGCCTGTCTTTTTTGTTTAAAGTTATTCTAAAGCTGGATACGCAAGGCACACTATTTCAGAATGTCTGTGGTCCTCTGATTGGGACTTCTGGGTACATCACCTAACAAGATAGGAAAAAAGAATCTGACTTAGTAGCAAGTATTTGGAATCCCACATTAGAAAATGTAGAACAGGCTGTTAAAGTGATCAGCATGGGTTGAATAAAAAGAAATTATACCAAACTTCACTTACTTCATTTTTCGTATTGCATTATGTGCCTGTTAGATACAGCAAGTGACACAACACTGTATGTCTGGATTTCTGTAAGTCATTTGATAGATTTGCATGATAGTCATTGATTCCAGTGGAGAAGCGTGGGCAGTGCTGGCAGATGAGTGTAGCTGGGTGAACAGTGACATTTAAGAAGTGACTAATGAGGTGATTTCAGTCTAGAAGAATATCTTGGTAACAAGCTGAAGGGCTCTGCCTTTCAACGCTTTACTGGTGACTGAGGGTGAAGGAAGAGAATACATGCTAATCATATTAGCAGGTCACAGAGTTGAGATAGCAATACTAGGGATGATGGAACTGAGATCCATAAAGGCCTTTGTAGCTTGGGCTAAAACTGACAATGTAACTTTTAATAGTGAGAAAGAAAGGCCTGACTCTAGATTTTTTAAAAAAACGTGTGCATCTGCAGAATAAGAGAAGATGAGATTTTGTTTTAAAGTACTTCATGTTGAAGAATGGCATCACGGTTTAGTTGATTGCAAACCCAAGGTGATTGCCGAAAGAAAGAGAAATGAGGAATCACAGATAAAGGAAATAATCTACCGAATAATCTTTCCAGTGTGTTCACTTGTACTGGTCAGAGGAATCTGGGTTGTTTGATTCAAACTTGAGCTTGTCCAAGGAGTATGAGCAGGGTAGTGGGGTTCCAGAGACTCATGTAATAAATAGGACAATTTTAGCTTAGCATCACTTTCCCCTAGGAAGCCTCCCAAGTGTTAGTGAACGGTCGCTTTTATAAGTGCTCTGATAGCAGCATGCGCTTTTCTGTGTTTACCCCTTATAATTGCCAGCTCTTTCTCCATAGCCTCCAAGTTCTGCAAGGGCAGGGCCTGCATCTTTCTTATTCACCATTGTATATTGAGTGCCTGGCTCCATAAATATTTATAGAATGAATGAAATCATGAAGGTGGAGAACTATATTTAATGTGTAGGTGTGGCTGCTCATTAACCATTGAATGATTCAGTTTGTGGCTACCCATCTCACTTTCCTTGGTTGGTTTGTTTCATTAAATTACACTGATGGTTGGGCCTTGCTATATTGTATATCTTACTTTATTTAATGAAATTAGATTTCTTTATTTTCCTGGTTATTTGCATGAATTCTAATCTTATTCTGTCATTGGTGGTTTTCTTGAAGGCAAGGTGAACCCTACTCAGTGTGAAGCAATGACCATGGTTGCAGCCCAGGTCATGGGGAATCACGTTGCTGTAACCGTTGGAGGCAGCAATGGACATTTTGAGTTGAATGTTTTCAAGCCAATGATGGTAGGCTTTCAGTCTGACTTTTAATGTTTTTTGACCAAAGGCTAATTATCTTGGTTTTCTGTTTCGTAAAGACTTCTAGTGATTCCACTTTGGGTAGTTGGGTGACATAACTAGCAGTTGGAAATCAAGCATTTATTAAGTTAGCAGAATAATCCTAGATATTAGAAATTAACTGACTTTTACCCTAAGCAATTTGATGGTTTTTTTTTTAATAGCCCCAGTTTAAGAAAAATAAAACGCCTCCCCACAACCCTGTCTCCTCATGCTGCTGCTTTCTTCTTTCAAATTCAGTCTTCTTAAAAGAATGACACATACTCACTTTCGTTTATGCTAGAGTCACCACAGCCCAGCATAGCCCCCTCCACACATGCTTGAATTATTCTCCCAGTTGTTGGTAACTACCTCAGTCCAACGGGCATTGCACAGTTAGTTCTTCTCTTAGTAAGAGCTATGTTGGCTGTCCCTACTTGAAACATTCTTCATCCCTGGTTTCTTGAACATTTTTTTCACCAGTTCTCTTTCTGCACCCTGTCAGTCTTTCTTTCATTGTTTGGCTTTACCTTTCCACATACTTGAAAACATTGTGTCCATCAAAACTGTTCATTTTCTTTCACCTTTACCAAGATCGTTATACGCATTGTGTCATTTCTCATCGAGTTTCCTCAGCATCAGATAGTGGAGCTGTTGCCATCATTTAGAGTCCTTTACTTTGGTACAAGGTGTTATTAGGGGCTTACTTCCTCTTGGAATCTGTTGTAAATTCTCATTTTAATTTGATAAGAATATGCAAATGATAAATATTAAGTATATTGGATGTATTCACTAAATATTTATTGAGTACCATTTCGTGTCAGGCACTGTACTGGATGCATAAGAGAGACAGAGCAATGAAAAAGACAGGTTTCTTTGCCCTCATGGAATGTATGTTCTAGTGATAAATAAAAACACAGGCCAAAGCAGAATTGAAACTGTTAAAATTTTGCTCTCAGATCAGATTCCAATTAACATTAGATACCCAATATATACAGATGCATAACAATAAATGTCTTGTTAATCTTTTTAAAAATTTATTTTAATATAAAATAAATAATGATAATATTTGCCTTATAGTAAGGTTATTACTAGCAAATCAAAACTTAGATTATTGTGTCTTCTATTAAAGTCCATTGTTGGAAGTTTAGTTTTCAGACCGTGGAGTTTTAGACCAGAGGATATTAGGATGTGTATACATCTTAATAAATAATTGGAAATGTTGCTTTAAAAAAAAAAAGCAAAAACAAACTAATTGATTTTTGTACTGTTTTTAAACATTATATGAAAAATTATTTTATAGTGACTCGAGTATTTGTTTTGTTAAAGCATGGAAAACCTGGAAACTTGGTGATCGTTAGATTTTGCCCTAACTTTACTAATTGTCTCACACTGTTGCTGAACTTTGGAACCTCTGCATCTCTGCTCCTCTTTCTTCTGCATGGAAGATTCTTTTTCTTTCTCTGGCTAAGTCCACTCCATAAAATAGGATTTCACCAGTTCCTACAACTAGAATTAATTTCTCTTTGTCTGTGGTCTCTAACACTTCAAACCTCTGTTTAAAATACTTGCTATGGGATATTTTGTGTATTAGTCATTTATATTTATGTTTTTTTCACCTTTTTTAGATTTCTGTGCCTTCAGCTATTCATGCTTTCTTTCACATTTGTTTCCTTGGGTACACTGCCTTAAAATTTGTAGGAGTTATATATGTTTATTGAATTGTATGTTTGCTATCAACCAACAAATAATAAATAATATGTTATCGGACAAAAAACATGTTGCCTTAGTAATGTCTGTCTCTCTCTCTCTCTTAAAGATTAAAAATGTGTTACACTCAGCCAGGCTGCTAGGGGATGCTTCAGTTTCCTTTACAGAAAACTGTGTGGTAGGAATCCAGGCCAATACAGAAAGGATCAACAAGCTGATGAGTGAGTCTCTAATGTTGGTGACAGCTCTCAATCCTCACATAGGTAAGCATTTAAAGAATAATAGTATCATTTTGAATACAAAATTAAAAAGCTACAACATTTTTAAGAGACAAGTAGATCAGTGTTTGAGAACAGCAAAGTTCTTTTGGATATGGTTTTAGTAAAATCTCAAAATATCTGAAACTGTGTGGAATATTTATACAAGTCACATTTATGATTTGTATGGTGTCATAGTGCTTTCAAAACTTGATCTGTTATGCCACATTTTATTTGAAATGTATTGAGAAGCACTAGTTAAGACTTATTTTAATCTTAATGGACTTCAGATGCTAAATATTCTATGCAGACCATTGGGGAAGTTATTTTTAAGACTGTCAGTGGGTAATGTCACTAGGTGGCACTGCTGATTAGCAACATGGAATGAACTCATTTTTCTACTTTCCTTAGATCTCTACAATGCTTTAATTTTGTTGTTTTATTCAGTTCAGAAAGGGAAAGTTACAATTAAAACAAAAAGGTTATGCATTCATTGCTTCTAGAGAAAGGGAGGGAGGAAAATGCAAATATTTGGTCTAAAACCATGCTATTATAAGCCTTTTTCAAAATTGTAAATATTTTATTATGTAAAATCAAACATAGATTTGGGTTGTGGACTGGCCATAGTGATCCCCATTAAATAAACCATTTTCACTTTTGTAGATTTTTGAGGCATTATTTTGCATTATATAATGATGTGTTAAAAGCCTTTTTCCCATTTCTCCCTTCTGCTAAACTGAGGTTAATATATTTTCCGATATTCTATTATAGAATAAGTAATGATTCACCCATTTGGCATAATATGGCTACTGCTTTCAGACATTCTTCTATAATCCTGAACTTTCAAGGGAAATTTTATATTCCTCATTTTATATCAAGCTATAATTTCAATATTTAAAACTTAAAGCTTACTTGACGCTTTTAGATAGCTCTGAGCCCAGTACGATGTCAGTTTTTTGATGTAGTATTGAGATTGGTAATAATGTTTAATGCATTTCAAATTATGGTACATCAGTCTGGAAAAGTATAAAAGAGAATCCAGGGGCTCGTGTGAGCAGTTTTCATCAGATCTTTACTTCAGAATGTGTTGCCAAAACTTTTAAGTTAGAGGTGTCTCCTAAAGTTGAATGATTGGTAAATATTTCTTAGAATCAACTTATTGTAACATAAAAAGAATTGTTAGACGCCATATAAGAGTGAGATGGGTCAACACTATCTCACTAGTTGACTGCGTGTGAGCCTTACAAGCCTCTGAGTCATGGGTTTCCTATATTTTCATTATGTACCAGGCTGGTTGTTGATAATGTCTTACTGGACTTGACAACTGAAAGTGGGAAGCATCAATCGTTAGACTTTAAAGCCATTATTAAAATAAAAGTATTGGATATATTGATCCTAAGAGTTGAACATGCAAATTCTTTCTCAAAGCTTCTCTGCTTTATGAAAGTTGCCCTTTTCAGTAAATGGCATCAGTAAATGCCCTTTCAGATCAGTAAATGCCCTTTTCAACATAGTTAGCATTCACAAATTCAGGTAAGTAAAAACATTAACTATGCTCATAATTTCTTTTACAGCTGGTTAGCAGTTGCGTACTGACACGTGCCATCTCGTTAAGTTGATGATCTATACTGCCTCAGCAAGCTTCTTCCTTTTGGTTATATTTCTCTGATCTTATTTTTTTATTTTTTTCTCCCTCATTGGTTTCATTTTCACTCCTGCATTTTCCTGTCGACTTAAAAAATATATATGTTAAGACAAGACAACTTGCAGAACTGCCCTGCCACTACTTTTGTTAATTTGAAAAGCAAATAACTCTGAAGTAAACAGTATGCCTGTGATCTTTTGTACAGTCTGTATTTCTGCCAACACTCTCACACTTACGTCCCTGTAACATCTGGGAGGGGTGAAGGGATAGAAGCCATTGCATGGAGAGCCATGTGGAGAAGAGCCATAGGAAGCAGCTGTGGAGGCACCTCTCCCCTGGCCCTGCCTGCCCCTGCCTCACTGCCAGGACCTCTCACCTCTCACAGACACTCACCACAGTTGCCAGCCCTGCAGTGCGGTATTTGCTGCAGGACTGGAGCATTTAGCTTGTTAATGCTTCCTTAGAAAGATAATTATTCCTAGTTACACACGTTGTTTGAAAAATACACCCAGATGTATATTTTTATGTCTTGGTGCTATAATTTCTACTTTTTCCCCTTCAAAATATCCAAGTTAGAGGAAAATGTCAACTTACAAACAAATCTGTTGGAGAAAGTAAGGTATGTTCAAGTCTTTATTTCTTAAGAAAAGTAATTGTTTTATTCTATGTAAGAAATGACAGGTATTCAGTTAATCACTGTTAACGATTTTTAAAAGCAAAAAATGTCATTTAAGAGGCCCACGTAGCATCAATATCAAGTAAACAATTATGTTACTTTTTGCTTTAGAAAACCAAATTTTACTACTAACCCATATGTCATCTTTTTTTTTTTTTTCTTCAGGGTATGACAAGGCAGCAAAGATTGCTAAGACAGCACACAAAAATGGATCCACCTTAAAGGAAACTGCTATTGAACTTGGCTATCTCACAGCAGAGCAGTTTGATGAATGGGTAAAACCTAAGGACATGCTGGGTCCAAAGTGATTTAAATAAGTTTATAATGAAAATAAACATGTATAAAATTTAAAAAAATAGACTTCTATTTCTTAAAACTGGGTAAGTTTGAAAGGAAACTGCTGTTTAACTTAAGTATCTCTAGCAGAGCAATTTGATCAGTGTATAAAACCCTAGGATGTGCTAGGTCCGAGGTGAATTAAAAAGTGTAAAATAAAATACCTTTATAAAATAAAAAAGACAGCAGACTTAAATTCTCTCCTATGTTAATTGACTTGTGTTAGAGTTGAATCTATGCTATTTGTGTGTGTTGTCTTTATTAGTTTGCAAATTGGCAATTTTTAAAGGGTTTTAATTTTGGGGGTTATTGGTGGTTTAAAAAATTGCCCTTCCATATCTTATTATCTCATTCCCAAACCATGTCCTTACCCATCTTTTATTTTCCTTTGGTTTAGAGACACAGTGGCCAAGCCCTTCTGAGTGGGGATGTATATATATATATATATGTGTGTGTAATAGGATAGGTTAAGAAAATTGGGACATACATAATCCTGTGTGTTAAACACACACACCTATCCCTCAACCTATTTCTGTTATCACAAAGAGACCAGATCAAGGCCAGGCATGGTGTCTCAGGGAAACTGACTTTAGGAGACTGGACTTTGGGAGACTGAGGCAGAAAGATCACTTGAGCCTAGGAGTTTGAGACCAGCCTAGGCAACATAGTGAGATCCCTGTCTCTACAAAAAAATTTTAAAAATTAGCCAGGCATGGTGGGGCATCCCTGTATTCCCAGCTACTCAAGAGGCTGAGGTGGGAGGATTCCTTGAGCCCAGGAAGTCAAGGCCACAGTGAACCAAGATTATACCACTGCACTCCAGCCTGGGTAACAGAGTAAGACCCTGTCTCAAACAAACAAAAAAAAGACTGGGTTAAAAATTACAGGACAAGGATTAGAAAGATAAAGGGAACAGGCGGGAAGATTGGAAAGAAGTCCTGAAAGTGAGTCTTGTTCATTATCTCAAGTGCCAAGATTTTTTAGTAGAGATTGATTTGAAACAAACTTAGGGGATTTTGCATTAGCAGTTATAGGGAGATGTGGAATAGGGTGACCCAAACCCAAAGCTAAGGAACATATTTAAAATAGAACCAAACTCTACTTAGTAGGGATTTGGAGCAGGCATTTGGTTTATTTTTTCTTCTTCCTCATATAATAAATATCAGGATTATAAGGGAAACTCTCATGAACTAAAACATCTCTAAACTAAAACATTTCTAAGTAGTACTCTATCAGGTACATTTTAAAAAATGGGATATTTACCCCTAATATTCTTGGAAAATCAGTCACATTAACACCAGCTCCTCTGTCATAGTTTGAAGTAGTTGTTTTATATAGAATTTAAAAGTGTAACTTAAAAAATTCTAGAAACATTGTGATGAAAGCTGAAGTTTATATTTTTCTAATTTCTTAAGCCTGAATGTTCACTCTTAAAAGGGGGTTCAAACTTTAAAAACGGAACTATAGAGAGCCTATAGGATCTACGTTTTAGCCCACACAATACTGTTTCTGCCAGTGTTCTTCAGATGGTGATGAGATGATGCTTGTGTAGCTTGCTTTAAAACAAGGCGTGCTTGCCGGGCGCGGTGGCTCAAGCCTGTAATCCCAGCACTTTGGGAGGCCGAGGCGGGTGGATCACGAGGTCAAGAGATCGAGACCATCCTGGTCAACACGGTGAAACCCC
>NW_016107390.1:5957442-5971013 GCF_001604975.1 Cebus imitator
TTCTTCACCTGTCCTTTTGGTCTTTGCAGCAGAAAGAAATCTGGGAGAGATAAATGTAATAATAGAAAAAGGGTGGTGTTATAAAGATAAGATTAAAACTGATAAAGTGAATTATTTTTCTTTTTGGAGTAAATTCATGGAATTGGCCACTCAGCAATTAATTTTTGAGCAATTGACCTAGAGCTTCCACGTGCAATCTGGGTGAGGAGAAAGTGCTGATTATCATCTGCCGTTTATGATGTTCAGAAGCAGAGCACTGAGATCATCTGTGTCAAGCCAGGTAGGTGAGAGACTCTTGTATCTTCTGATCATCCTGGAGATACCTGCTGAGATTTCACCTTGCTCTTCAGGGCTTTCTTCAAAAGACTAACACTGAGTTCCCAGCCACAGGCCAGAGTGCTCAGACGGGTACCACAAGAGCTCGTTCCATCCCACCTGTTGTTTCAGGATCAAACATAAGCCTATGGAACCTGAGCATGAGAAGCATTTTTATAAAAAGCTTCCCAATTTTGCGTGGTATAGCCAGGATTGGGAACCAGTAATCTGTGTAACACAATGGTAATTTTTTAAATACATAAATTAGTAATTCACTATATTCAAGATAAAATGGTAACCATTTTTGGTACATCTCATGAGTGTACATTGTATCATTCTTGTTATGAAGCTGTTTAGATAATCTGGGCTGAATTTCACATTATCAGCCTCTTCTGTTCTTTTAAAGTTCTCTAGTTGTTTAATTTCTCCATTATTTCCTTGAAGTCTTAAAAAAAACCCTTTGATTATTAAGAAGGAAAAACTTCATTGCCATTTTATCCTAATAAACATTTGTTTCAAAAGCGATTTTTCTATATCACTAATAGTCTTGTGGTGAGAACAGCAAGATCATAATTTCCTGGAACTTTGTGTTATTTTCCACAAAATAATAAAGCCCTTCTCTAACATACATACCTTAGCAAGTATTCTCTACTGACATTCTGATTTTAATGTACACAATATTTGACTTTATACTTTCATAATCATTAGATGTAATTTTATTGATTATTCATCCATATCTGTTTCAACATTCACCAATCATAAATGAGCATGCTTTCCAGAAAATGATCCTAACTGTATAAGTTCAAAAACTAAAATACAGTAAATATATAAGATTTCCCATTCTGTATAACTGTCCTTGGCATCGCACTCCCTGCCTATGACCTTAGGATAGACTAGGAACTCTAGGAAGACAACCTAAGCTGAAAACTAGGGTGTGTGTTTGTGTTTGGGTTGCTTTGGTTAAATTATGGAACTTTTCTCTTTCTCAATGTTTTTGAACCAAAAAACGATTAAAAACTACCTTTCACCTAACTTTAGTTCTTTTTTCCCAGCTATGAGACTAGTACCCTAGTGTTTGCTTCGCTGACCAATCACTTTTTAAATTTTAGTCCATTACATTAAACTTTTCATTTTGACCTATTTTTGGCTTACAGAAAAGGTGGAAAAATTTTACTAAAAATTCCTTTATGTCTCACCCAGCTTACCCTTATATGAACATCTTACATAACCATAACACAATGGTCAAGAACAGAAAATTAACATCAATATAATACTAATTATAGACATTTTCTCAAATTTTACCAATTTTTCCATTATCATCCTTTCTCTGTTTTAAGATCCTACCTGGAGTCCCACATTGCATTTAATTAATTCTCCCTCGTCTCTTCTGGTCTGTAACGGTTTGTCAGCCCTTGGTTATCTTTTATCACTTGACACTTACGAAGACTGTTGATCTGTTGTTTTGTCTTCCAGACGAGGTTTTGCTGTGGTGCCAGGCTGGAGTGCAGTGACTAGTCACAGGCTCACTGCAGCCTCAAACTCCTGGCCTCAAGGCATCTTCCTGCCTCAGCCTCTCAGGTAGCTGGGACTGCAGGAGTGCAACGTGCCCAGCTGGATCAGTTGTTCTAAAGAATGTCTCTGAATTTGAATTATTCTGATACTTTTTCATAGTTGGAATGAGGTTATGGATTTTTGGCAAGACTGCCTTAGAAATGATGTTGTAATGTCCTCAGGGCATCATATTGAGGGGTCGATAACCTCTGTGACTTCTCATTGATATTTACCTTGATTGCTTTGGTTAAGTGGGTGTCTGCCTTTTTTTTACTGTAAAGTTACCATTTTTCCCCTTGTAGTTAATAAGTATCTTGGGGAAATATGTTGAAACTATGCAAATTCTATTTCTTCTCAAACTTTTGCCCAAAATTTTTGCAGCCATGAGAGTGCCTTGTCTGTGACCATTGCTATGGTAGTTCCTTAATGGTGATTGTTTTTTTTTTTTTTTTTTTTGAGATTTTTCTTTCGTTACCCAGGCTGGAGTGCAATGGCGTGATCTTGGCTCACTGCAACCTCCGCCTCCTGGGTTCAGGCAATTCTCCTGCCTCAGCCTCCTGAGTAGCTGGGATTACAGGCACGCACCACCATGCCCAGCTAATTTTTTGTATTTTTAGTAGAGACGGGGTTTCACCATGTTGACCAGGATGGTCTCGATCTCTTGACCTCGTGATCCACCTGTCTCGGCCCCCCAAAGTGCTGGGATTACAGGCTTGAGCCACTGCGCCCGGCTATGTTTTGTTTTTCTTCTACATTATTTAAATTCTACTGAGGAAGAGCCATTTCTTTCCCTATTTGTTTGCTTATTTTATTATTTATCACAATTTGGAACCATAGATTTTTATTTTATTCTGTGTGTTCAGTACTACCATTATTTACTTTGTGACTCAATTTGCTCTAACTTTAGCCAGTCAAGTGGGCCCTTTGTGCTTAAACAGCCTTAATTTGTGTGTGTGTGTGTGTGTGTGTGTGTGTGTGTGTGTTTCTTTTATTTTCTGGAACCGCAAGATGTTCTTTACTTTCTACTTCTGTGATCTCTAAAGGTTTCCAGAATAGGACCGATCCCATGAGGGCACTCTTAGCTTTGAAGTGGCAAGCTAATGAGTTCATGTGACTGCTAGTATCTACTCTGTGAATTAGTTCACTTCTATGTCACATGCTACACAATTGTCAAATAAGAATCACCTGTACCTACTGCTGTTACAAAATACTAGTGGTGACTGAATATTTACCAAATACTATGCATGAATGAAAAGCAATAAACTGACTTCAGGCTTTTGCTTGGGGAATTGTATGTATGTTGTGTGTGTCTTCAAATGGACCTACGAATATTTTAGATTATTTTAGATGCTTTGAGGGATTTGGGGGCTGATTTTAAAAAGCAATAAATGACCACAAGGTGGCAATAGCACATATAAGCTTTATTTCCCTTTTGACAGGTTGGCATGCAGGACAAGTCCCTCATAGCTGGAGAGCTTCCAGAATTTAAAGTACAGGGAGCCACCGCTAAGAAGGATTGGAGGGTAAGGGAACTTCCAGGGAAGAGGGAAATTTGATAGATGGCTATATGTCTAGATCACATCATTTAGCAGCATGGGAGGAGTCTGACTCAGACAACTCCAAAGGGCAGCTGCAGTTTTGGGTCTTTAGGGCCCAGAGCTTATCTTACCTATTGCTAGCAGATGTTTGGTGCAGTTTTACTGAGTGCATAATACAGACAGGCTCTAAGTGGCTAAAAAATGCTGATCTGGACTGATTTAACAATTGGATGTGTAAAGATTTGAGTTGGGAGCTATCAGACTTTTGAGCTAATGGTCTCTACCTCTAGTGAAGGAATAATCTAGGGCCCAATATACAGAGGCCATTGTTGACTCAATTCTATAACATTTATAAAGTAGCACTATGATTTTTCATGCTACATCAACTCTCAATTTCATGAATGTAATGAATAATTATTAAAGGTGAGCTGCACAGCTGAGCAGCTTGTCAATCTTGATTTACACAGTGAGAATGATATGTTATTAGCATAGGGATATTTCAGTAGTAAGATCTTAAAACCTGCCTTGCAATTCTATTTCTCCCATTATGTGAGCATCCAATGAGAAGCTGAAGATGACATGCAAATCCTGATAATATACTCACTCCATATCCAAGGGGATTTGGGGAGAATCTGAGGTGGCACCTGTGGTGGAGTGGACAATGTTGGACTTGGTGTTCAAAGTCATCATCAGATCCTGATACTGTTATATGCTTGTCCCATGACCCATAGGCAGATAATTTAATTTTGTAAAGCCAATTTTCTCTGCAAAATGGTAATAGAACTGTCTAATTCACCTGGTTGTTGTTGGTGCTGGAACAACACCAGCAACATTACATCCTGAGTCCCAGAATATAAATGCTACCCAGAATGAACTTTTACAGATTGTTTGTAGTCCATGTGATGACATAATATATCTCTCCCTACCTGATGTGATTGGAATGGTGTGGAGACAACCACTCCACAATGTTGACTCAAAGGTCCACATAATGCTCCATATAATGCTCCATGAAGATAAGGACCACATGTATTTTCTCTACTCCTGAATATCCAAGATTTCACAGGGTACCTGACATATAGTCGGTACTATATAAAGACACTATTTGGACCACTTCTTTAAGAAAACCTCAATTGAATGCATTTACAGAAGATAAGCTCTAGACATCTGTGTACAGCATAGTACCTAGAGTCAACAATGCATGTTGTGCACTTGAAAATTTGTTAAGAGGGTAGATCTCATGTTAAGTGTCCTTATCAAATAATCCCTGATAAATGCAAATATCTCTTAAATCATTAATGCCTTGGTTTATAGTAATCAATCAAATGAACTTCAGTCACTTAGCAGTATCCTTAGGGAATGGGGCATAATTTTGAGGAAAGGAGGTTTAGAGCATGAGATGTTGTTGAGTAAGGAAAGCATGGCTAAGGTGCTGGGGCAGGTGGTCGCTAAACAGCCAGTAGGGAGTCAGAAGAAGTTAAACATGTTGAAAGGGAAACACTCAAACCTAAGAGAGGGCTTATGAATATGGTCATTTAAAACAAACATGGACAACTTCCTAAGGATGAGTTATGTGCCTATACAACTCTCATGTGAATGAATCTCTATCTTGCTGGGCATAAGATATGATGGAATTACTTGTATCTTGGACACGGTTCATGTTACATAGAGGTGCCACAGAAAGGGGTAGACACACATTTTTGCGGATCCCACAACCCAGTTACCTGTGAAGGCTACACAGTCTTCGGACAGCTGCTGTGCACAGACAACAGCACAGGAAAAGGGAGACAGGGGAGAGGGAGTGGAGGAAGGTAAGTGACAGACACATGGATCCAGGGAAGAAGATGAGAAGCAGTGAAAAGACAGATCAAGAGAAAAATAAGACACCAGCAATGCTGAGAGTTGCTGTCATTTGTTTCCAGAGCTCCCAATCAACTCAAAAACTTAGCATAGGCCAAAGTCCTCATGTAACTTTTTTTCCCTATCTTTCCCACTCACAAATCTCAACATTTCCCTTTGAAAGGTACTCATCTACTTCTCAAATATTATACCTACAGATAGAAGTCTTTAGAATCTGAATATTATTTTGTGTCTCAGCCACCAAAAAAAAAAAAAAAAAAAAAAATTATGGAGAGCAATTGGGCAAATTGAGGGTATGAATGCCAGAAGAAACAATGTATTTTGACAAGAAAAATTGGTTGGCAAATGTTAAGGTTTTTATGAGTAATCATGATGATCCTTTAAGTAATTATAATTTGTTCCATACTCTGTCACAGTCGTTTTGATTGTGGCTTTTTATTAGTGAATAAAGTTATTTAGTCGTCCTTATTTTTAGGAAGAGATTCACAGTATTGAAATATTTCAAATACCAATAATGTTAAATTTCTTGAGTATTTTCCCTTTCTGCTGATGAGTCATTGGACTATCATTCTGTCCCGAGAACATTATAATGACACCAGTCTTAGTCACAAAATCATTACTGTCATAAAGTAAGGAGGCAGGATATGGGAAGAAATCTACACAATGAGACAAACCTGGCTTAATCTTAACAGTTGCAATTATTACCCACATTTTTAAAGCAAGTTTATTTTGAAGTAAATTTTCAAACTTTCCAATGCTTTGTTGCCCTGTCATTAGGCTGTCTCCAGATGAAGAAAGTCTTTGGGCTGCAGGGATAAGCAGTTTGGATGCTGTGGCTTCATAAGTAAATTTTCTTTTTATAAGCATGGCGAATAAGGATCAGGAGTATTATTCTACAGGGAGGCTGAGTGCAGCCATTGATATAAGGCCAGATGTGGTCTGTTCTACCACAGAAACTTAAGGATAGAGCACCTTTTCAGGCTGTGTGGTTCAATCCCTAGCTAAAGTATAAAACTCATAGTAATAATGCTCTTACAACCTTTCACGTGGTGGAGACAGACACTGAATATTGGTTGATTAGTAAGGCATTTGTATTGGTAAAGCATTGCAGACTGTTGAAAAGTCTAAATAAAAAATCTGTTCTCAGATGTGATAAATCAAATAGTTCATGTGTATGAAGTTATGTAAGAAATACGATAAATCATTAAATAGTTCTTGTGTAAGAATTAAAGCAGGTTGCTTTCCTAGTAAGGTTACAACACATCAAAATATAATATAATATTGTGACTTTCACTTTTCAATGTGACAAATTACAAGTGGATCAGCACATAGAACTGTTTTTTTTGTTTTGTTTTGTTTTGTTTTCCACTATTTCACACAACTGGGGTGTCCAAAGATTTGATAATGGGTAAGAAAGATGACCTGAGTGGTGAATTCTGTAAACTTGTCTCCTTTATTAATAAACACATTCAAACTCAAAGAAACTGGCGAAGGATATCTAGGCTATCTAACAAACATTCCTTCAGCAATACGTGTTTAACCTTTGCTTTGTCTTTGGCTTTTCATTAGGCCAAAGGTTCAAAAGATAAAAGAGAGTCTTGATCTAAAGACTATATGATTGCTCAGGGAATCATGGGAAAACAGTGATCCGAAAATATTCCTGGCAAAGAATACACTAATAATCATTTTCACATTTCCCTGCAGTGTCTCTATTTACTCATAGGTAAAATTGTTGTTTAAAAAAATCCTCAAATAGGTCATCCTTCTGCTGGACCCACATTTAACTGTTCAAAATAATTGATCTTTGTTGACTTTATTAAACTATCAAGTATCAAAATTCCACAACTTTTCTGCAGAGCCCTCTGCTTTCATCTATTTTGGACAGGGATTTATTGCTTATTTCTCTCTGAATTGTTTGGCAATCTAAGGTCATTTACTCTGACTGTGTCACTAAGCAATATCTTCTGTTGGCACAGAAAGTCATTCTTAAGAAAACTTCTCTTTCTTCTTATCAGTCAAAATTATGCTTCCTTTAATATTTTACTTCAGGCCTATTATTCATCATGCTGTCTTTCTCTGGAACTTTTCCTTTATTTGAGGGGGGCTGGTGGTAGGCACAGAAGCCAATCATACTTGCTTTAAAATAGATCCCACCGTTGCTAAGAGCATTCATTGATGAACAACTGTTAAATGCCTATTCTGTGACAGGCACTGTGCTAAGTGCTGGGTCTGCACACACGAATTATATGTGATCACTGTTCTTAGGTCTAGTGGTCTAGGAAAGGGAGACCAATAATCAGACAAATGTGCAGAAAATGTGCTAAGGCCTTGTGGGTGTCACAAGAAATATGGAAGTTTGAAGGTAGGCACAAATTAAGGGACCAATTTTGGGTGGTGTTTATCAAGGTTTCATGAGAGTAGTGACCCTTGAGCTTACTGGAGTTTGAAAAGATGGGCAGGAATGGATGGGACAAAGTATCACCTGTCTATATCTCGCTGCCCATTTGTAGAACTTTTTAGATATGCATAGAAGATAAGACAAGGCGAATTCATTTTCCCCTCAATTATTTGATATTTATTGCCTCACCTGTGCGCAATTTGGTGAAATTCCAAATGTGCACTTGAAAAAAACAAGCAGTGTGGTGATTCCTCAAAGAACAAAAAACAGAATTACTATTCGACCCAGCAATCCCATAGTTGGGTATATATCCCTTAAAATACAAATCATTCTACCAGAAAGCCACATGCATGTATATGTTCATTGCAGCACTATTCACAATAGCAAAGACATGGAATCAACTCAAATGCCCATCAATGATAGACTGGATAAAGAAAATGTAGTATATAAACACCATGGAATACTATGCAGCTATAAAAAAGAATGAGATAATCCATCTCCATTCTTTGCAATAATGTGAATGGAGCTAGAGGCCATTATCCTAAGTAAACTAATACAGGAACAGAAAACCAAATATTGCATGTTCTCATTTATAAATGGGAGCTAAACGACAAGAATGCATGGACACAGAGGGGAACAACAGATGCTGAGGTCTACTTGAGGATGGAGGGTGGGAGGAGAAGGAGGGTCAGATAAAATGCCTATTGGGTACTATGCTTAGTACATGGATGAGGAAATATCTATATATCAAACCCCTGTGATACAAGCTTACCTATATAACATACCTAAGATACATGTACCCCTGCACCTTAAGTAAAAGTTAAAAGAAGAAAGCTTTAAAAAATGTATTCTGTTGTAATTGGGTATAGTGCTGTGGAAATGTTGGTCAGGTCAAGTTGGTTAATAACAGTATTCATATCTTTTATAGCCTTACAAATACTTTCATCTATTTGTTCTTGTCTACTTGTCTATTTACTGAATATTTTAGTTTCCAACTTTGATTATGAACTTATTTCTTCCTTTAGTTTTGTCAGTTTTTTTCTCATAAGTTTTTAAACTATATTATTATATGCATTTGAGTTGTTATGTCTTCTTGATGAATTTTTTTCTTTGCTTATTATCACACATCCCATTTATCTCTTGTAGTATTCTTTGCCTTGAAGTCTATTCCAGCTTTCTTATTTTCTGCATGGTATATTTTTTTCCATTCTTATACTTTCAATCTTACTTGTGTTATTTGATTCCAAGAGCATCTCTTAGAGGCAACATATAGATGCATCCTGCTTTTTAAATTAGATACTTTCTGCCTTTTCATTAGTGTTTTACTTATATGCAGTGTAACTGTTGATATGGCATGGTTTAGTTCTTCCATCTCACTGTTTTTTAAATTTTCTGTTTTTTGGTTCCTCTGTTTTTCATTTCTTGTGTGCTTTTGGATTGTTTGGCTATTTTAGCATCTCATGGTATTTCCTCTGCTGGTACCCGTATCTCTTCCTGTGTTTTTAATGGCTGCTCTGGGGCCAATAATTTGCATCTTTAATCTATCAAATTCTCTTTAGAATCAATATCTACCACTTCACACTTCTCACCTAACACTTCCTACTTCACAATGCTCACTTCTCACCTCCCTTTTGCCACTATGCACTTCCCACTTTTTTACTTTCCGAATAAAGTAACCTTAGAAGAGTATAACTCAATTTAATTTCCCTATGCTTCATGCTATGTCCTAAATTTTACTTCTACATGTATGATAACTCCCACTTTGATTTAAACAGTGAATTGTCTTTCAAGAAATTGTCTTTTAAGAGAATAAGGAAACAATCTTTTGTGATATTAATCAATTTATTGACTATGACTGGCACTTTTTTTCTTGTAGATTTCATGTTTCATCTTCTATTGTTTCTTTTTAGTCTCGAACATTCTTTAGCATTTCTTGTAAGTGTTGGTGATGAATTTTTTCAACTTTTGTTTATCTGAAAATGTGTTTTTTTTTGTGGTAGACATTGCTTTATATATGTTATTGCGTTTTAGTTTCTGGGGTACCTGTGAAGAACATGCAGGATTGTTGCATAGGTACATACATGGCAATGTGGTTTGCTGCCTTCCTGCCCATCGCCTATATCTAGCATTTCTCCCCATGTTATCCCTCCCCAATTCCCCACCCCCTTGCTGTCCCTCCTCTGGTTCCCCCCCACAGACCTCAGTGTGTGATGTTCCCCTCCCTGTGTCCATGTGTTCTCGTTGTTCAACACCCGCCTATGAGTGAGAACATGCAGTGTTTGATTTTCTGTTCTTGTGTCAGTTTGCTGGGAATGATGGTTTCCAGGTTTATCCATGTCCCTACAAAGGACACGAACTCATCATTTTTTATGGCTGCATAGTATTCCATGGTGTATATGAAAATGTTTTTATTTTATCTTCGATATTTTGTGTGTTTTTTTGAGACAGAGTCTTACTCTGTCACCCAGGCTGGAGTGGAGTGGTGCAATCACAGTTCACTGCAGCCTTGACCTCCCGGGCTCAAGTGATCCTCCTGCTTCAGCCCCCCAAGTAGCTGGGACTACAGGTGTATATCACGATGCTTGGNTTCACTTTTTATAGAGATGAGGTTTCACTGTGTTGCTCAGGCTGGTCCTGAACTCCTGGGCTCAAGAGATCTTCCTTCTCTGCCTCCCAAAGTGCTGGGATTTCAGGCATGGGCTATCACACCTGGCCAATATTTTTGATGGTTACAGAATTCTGAATTAGCATCTATTTCTTCTGGTACCTATTTAAAGTGTACAATTGAATAGCTCCCTCCTTCCTGATGTGTAGCTTATTTTTCATCCTCTTAATATGGCCTTTAGCACAGCAAAAGTTTTCACTTTTGATGAAGCCCAATTTATAAAGGATTCTTTTTATGCATTGTGCTTGTGTCAAGTCCAAGTACACTTTGCCTAGCCCTAGATCCCCATTCCAATGATATTCTCTTATTTTAAAAATATTTTTGTTGTTTATGTTTTACATTTAAATCTATGGTCTGTTCTGAGTTAATTTTTGTACAAGGTGTGAGGTTTAGCTTAAGGTTCTTGTTTTTGCTTACAGATGTTCAATGTTCAATTGCTTTAGCACCATTTATAGGATAGGCTATCCATTTGAACTGCTTTAATACCTTTGTCAAAAATCAGTTGAATTTGTTTTCATGTGTCTATTTATGGATTCCCTATTCTGTTCCATTGATCTATGTGTCTTTCCTTCCATGAATACCATACTGCCTTGTTAGCTGTAGGTATATTGTAAGGCTTAATATTAGATAGAATGGCTCCTCCTGCCTTTTTCTTCTTTGTCTATTTGTTTTTAGCTACTCCAGAGTGTGTGACGTCTCATATAAAAAAATTTTTTTTTTTTTTGTATTTTTAGTAAAGAAGGAATTTCACCATGTTGGCCAGGCTGGTCTCGAACTCCTGACCTCAGGTGATCCACCTGCCTCGGCCTCCCAAAGTGCTGGGATTACAGGCATGAGCCACTGTGCCCAGCCTCATATAAATTTTAGAATAAATTTTTCTCTATGAACAAAGCACCTTACTGGGATTTTATAAAAATTGCATGAAATCTATAGATAAATTTTGGCAGAATTGATACATTTACTTTATTTACTATATTTATTCTTCCAATGCATGGAATTGGCATATCTCTATGTTTGTTAAGGTGTTCTTTGGTTTCTTTCATTAGCATCTTGTAATTTACATCATAAGATCCTGCATATGTTTTGTTAAGTGTATATATAAGTATTTCATTTTCTTTGGAACCAATTATAAATGGTATTATGTTTGTAATTTCAGTTTCTGCATGTTCATTGTTAGCATGTAAAATGTGATTAATATTTGTATGTGCGTGTGTTGATCTTGTCTCTTGTAAACTTGCTGAATGTGTTCTATTTTGAACATGATGAGTATAAATGTTTTGCGGAAATTCAGGTGAAGACATTCTACAGAAAATTAGATATGTGTAAGCCTGAGATTTGGTCAGAGTTGGGGATTGAGATTTGTGGATCAGTCATACGTAGGTGGTAACAAAAACAAAGAAAGTGTAAGAGGTTGCCTGGAGATTGCACCAGGAGAAAATGGAAGCATGGAGCTTCCTGGAAGCACAGGCATCAGAGAGGCAGGTCAGAGGAGCCAGCAAAGGAACTGATGGAGACCAGAGAGGAGTGGGGGAACACCGAGAAAAAGTGGCATTTTAGAAAGCAAATGGAAAGAGGGTTTTAAGAGAAAGGAATTTTCAACAGGATTGGATTCCTCAGAATGTAAAGAGGTTTCATGAACTCACAGTTCTACATGGCTTGGAAAGCGTCACAGTCAAGGTGGAAGTCAAAGAAGGAGCAAAGTCACATCTTGCATGGCAGCAGGCAGGAGAGAGAGCATGTGCAGGGGAACTGCCCTTTATTAAAAACGTCAAATCTTGTGAACTTATTCACTATCACAAGAACTGCATGATAAAGACCCGCCCTTGTGATTCAGTTACCTCCTACCAGGTCCCTTCCTTGGCACGTATATGTATAGGAACTACAATATGAGATTTGGGTGGAGACACAGTCAAACAATATCATGCAGACTTAAAATGTTAGTGCTTACTAAAGTTTATTGAATTTGACAAATATGACCTTACATGACCCCAGAAAATGCAGTTTCAGTGTGTATGTGAGTGCAGCAGATGTGGGTAGAGTAGAAACAAACTAGTAGCTGAGGACCTTAGTCACCAAAGGAAGGAAAGTGCTATAGGGCAGGAACACAATTTAGCATGGGCTAAAAGATGGTGAGGCATGAGCATAATGTTCTTACAGGGAAAGAACCAACCAGTGGGTAGTAAATGGTTAGACACAGAAAGATGGGAATCAGATAAGGAGGAAAATGGGAGAAGGAGGAACTTTGTGGCGAGAAAGGCAGGAAATATGAGGGTGAAGATCAGGAAGGAGGAAGGGGACAGGAGGAAGAGGAGGAGGAGGTGGAGAAAGTGAGGGTAGGTGCCAGGCAGAGTCACTGATGGTGAATGGAGATACAAGGGTGATTGTTCAAAAGCTCAGTGGAGGAATAACTCTTCCTCTGTGATTAGTGCAAAAGAGGTGGGGCTGGATACAGAATATGCAAATTTGTTTCAATGAGTATGAAAAACTGTGGAATTTCTTACCCGATAAAATGAATGAATTATCTCTGTGAAAGAGGCATCTTTGTCATGAGGCTCTGGGGCTGCACTGGGGAAATTGGTTTGAGAAGAGTGGCAAAATTTTAGAAAACCTGCTGAGGAGGATAGGAAAAGGACAAAATAGGAGATGCCAAATATTCCAGAGGAGTAATGGCAGTCCAACTGAGTGCCATGATTCTACTGTGGCACTGTTATGAATGATGAATAGTGCAGTGAAGGAGGTGCTTTTCTTGAGCTGAGGTTGTAAGGTAGGATAACATAATGCATTGTGGGCTGGGACATTCAGCCATGTGAGTGATTGTGGTGGTTGGGGTGGTAGTGGTGGGTTGGTGGTTGGTGGTGGTGATGGTGGTGTTTTTTATTTTTAAAGAAATTTTGTTGGTGGTATTAGACAACTGTTGTTAGTTATTGATAGTAATGATCATAAAGGAGTTGCTGATTATGGAAAATGTGTAAGGTGGTTGGAGTCAACAAGATTAATGAATTCAGTTAGAAAGTAAGGTGACTAAGTAAACCAATTGCATTCATTTTGCACAGCTAAGAAAGAATAGCCAGGCTCTGTCCTCTCAATTTCTAGGCTAACTTTGATCCCGGGGAGCTAAAACAGTCTTTTTGTGGACAAAAGCCTATAAAGAAAAGCAGAGAGGCAGGGCTGAAGCATCCCAAAGACTAATCCTATACAGATCCTTGTTTTCCACGATCTAGACCTCTTTTTTTTTTTTTTTTTTTTT
>NW_016107390.1:5971198-6043641 GCF_001604975.1 Cebus imitator
AGACGGGGTTTCACCATGTTGACCAGGATGGTCTCGATCTCTTGACCTCGTGATCCACCCGCCTCGGCCTCCCAAAGTGCTGGGATTACAGGCGTGAGCCACCGTGCGTGGCTAGACCTCTTAAAGAATTAATATGGTTTGTCTCAGAGGAGAGGGGCTTGAGGCTTGCTTCTTAGGGGAATGAAGATGGAAGGACCCCACAAACTCAGAGATTGTCAGATTTGAGGGCTTAAGTCAAAGAGAAGAGTGACAGGACCCAAAAAGTACATAGGCAACTTGGTTCTTTTAGCTATAGTCTCTGGAGCTCTGGTAAGAATCCCAGTGGCTGAGCTTGGCACAGGGAAATGAAGTCAGAGGGGCGAGGAAGAGGCAAACTGCCTTAAGATGAAGGCCAGTGCACGCCATCATTTTTCTGAACTTCACTTAAAAAAAGTAAAATATTTACTATAATTTCTTTTTGTTTTACTTTTCTTCCCTGTATACCAAACTTACTTTTAATTACCTTTCATAAATAAATGAAATAATCTCAAACAATATTATTCACATCCTCATATTTGATACATAATATTTTGATTCATGGGTATTTGAAGTTGCCTAAGTAATAAGCCATATGGCCTTAGTTTTACTTTATAGCCAAGAAATATGTGTAAAATGAAACCCACCCTCATCCCCGACCTCCATCTGTATCTGCAGGGATGGTGTTGGGAGGGAGGTGGTATATGCCCTTTCACATTGTTCCAGCAAACGGGAGGTCCACATTCCCACCCCCTTATCTGCAGGCTGGCGGTGTCAGATGTCTAAGTTATTACTTTGAGCTTTGAAATAATCTTATTTTTGGTATTATTTTGTTGCAATATTTTAGTTTTAGGTGGACTAAGAAGTATGGCCTCTTATTCAGAAATTTATGTAAATTTTTCTATTTTACTAGAATTAACATTTTAAATTACTAAAGAGCTTTCGAAACTATTAAAATAAAAATCCTAATAGAACCTCTATAAAGAACAGTTAGTGCGATTCTACATAAATTGCACATAGAGAGATTGAAAAAGACTGCCAAAGATGGGCTATCTAGAAAAAAACTGGACATTTAATCCAATTAAACAATTAGTTCATTTGATCAGTTTTCAGTATTTGTCAGGAAATTGACTGAACCTGCCAGCTGCTCTGGCCTATTTGTAGATATACCATAATGACATATAAGATGGGACTTTCTACCTGTTTACCTGCATGCACGTCTCAAAATTCTTTCCATTTTTGTGTATAGATAAATTGTTAATCATCAAATATTGTTTTACTTGGTTCTGATTATTAAGCTTAGCAGATAAAGTTGGAGGGAGGAAAATAATTTATCTGACTGGTTAAGTGTCTACTTAATATTATAAGAAGTTTTTTGGTGCTTGAGAGAATCTTATTTAAAGCAATATTATTTTACAGTAGAGAAAACAGAAATTTAAAAAATTTAGGTATTACTTTTATTTTTATTGATAATGGAAATTTCTGATTCTGATGAAAATTATTTACATATTTTTATCTGCGAATAATGTATGCCATTTTGTTTTTGAATTATTTAAAATGTTTTTACTTACTCTGAAAAATTTGAAAATTAAAATATATAGAACTGTAAACATTCAACCATAAGAAAACAAGCAACCTAACTAGAAAGTGGGCAAAAGGCCTGGAGAGACACCTCAACAAAGAAGATACACAGATGGAATTATGAAAAGATGCTCAACATCATATAGTACCATCATTAGGGAATCACAAATTGAAACAACAATGAGATACTTATTAGAATGGTGGAAGACCAAAACATTGACACACCAGATGCTGGCAAGGATGTGAAGCAACTAAAACTCATTCATTGCTGGTGGCACTGCAGAATGGTACAGTTACTTTGAAAGAGAGTTCAGTAGTTTCTTACAAAGCTAAACATAACTATTTCCATGTGGTCCAGTAATTGCACTCTTTTGTATTTAACCAAATCAATTGAAAACTTATGTCTGCATAAAAGTCTGCACACAGATATTCACAGGAGCTTTATTCATAATTTCCAAAAATTGGAAACAACCAAGAGGTCTTTCAATAGGATAAACAAACTCTGGTACATGTATACAGTGGAATATTATTTAATGACAAAAAGAAATGAGCTATCAAGGCATGCAAAGACTCAGAAGAATCTTAAATGCACATTGCTAAGTAAAAGAAGCCAGTCTGAAAATACAACGTACTATATGAATCCAACTATGTGTTATTCTGGAAAAGGCAAAACTATAAAGACAGTAAAAGGATCAGTAGTTTCCTGGGATTCGTGGGGAAGAAGGGACAAATAGGCTGAGCACAAGTGCATTTTTATGGCAGTGAGACTCCTCTATACGACAGTGTAGTGATGGATACAGGAGATCTTTAAAAACCCATAGAATGTATAGCACCAAGAGTGAACTGTAATGTAAACTATAGACTTTAGTTAATATATCAATATTAGCTCATTAATTTTAACAAATGTACCACACCAATGCACCATGTTAAATAGGGCAAACTATGGGCACTGGAGAGAGGGGTATATGCAAACTCTGTACTTTCTGCTCAATTTTTCTGTAAAACTAAAACTGCTTTTAAAAATAGAACGGTTTAATATTTTAATTAAAAATATAGAAAAGTTCATGGAATATAAATGGATTATACTAATGGATTTTCAAAAGCATATACTATAGAATCACTATAGACTCAGCTTAATATAGAAGACTTACTATAGAATAAGCAACTAATTAAAGGAGGTGATCAAAGCTATTAAGCTTGGCATGGTTCTTGATATCATCTGAGAGTAAGAATAAAATATCTTGCCTGGACTGTTTACAATAGTAAAGACCTGGAACCAACCCAAATGCCCATTGGCGATAGACTGGACAAGAAAAATGTGGCACATATACACCATGGAATACTAGGCAGCCATAAAAAATGATGAGTTCATTTCCTTTGTGGGGACATGGATAAATCTGGAAACCATCATTCTCAGCAAACTGACACAAGAACCAAAAATCAAACACCTTCTCACTCATAGGCGGGTGTTGAACAATGAGAACACATGGACACAGGGAGGGGAGCATCACACACAGGGGTCTGTTGAGGGGGTCCAATGGAGGGACAGCGGGGGGTTGGGGAGGTTGGGGAAGGATAACTTGGGGAGAAATGCCAGACGTAGGTGACAGGGGGATGGTGGCAGCAAACCACATTGCCATGTGTGTACCTATGCAACAATCCTGCATGATCTGCACATGTACCCCAGAATCTAAAGTACAATAAAACAAAGCAAAAAAATTAATTAAAAAAAAAAGATTTTGCCTGGATAAGCTTCCAATTTAGTTGGGAACAATAAAAATTTTTATTACTACATTTTCTCAATTCTAAGATTTTTTAAATATACATTTTTAAGATTAAAATTATACATATTTACAATTAAAATGTATTATTTCACATGTCTAAAATTGTATGCATTTTATAATCAATGGCATTTTATAATTGGCAACTCTTTTTTCTTAGTGGTACATAAAATATATGACATCCTGGAATTCAATAAAATATGTCAGCTTCTTGTAGTCTCTTAGAAGTGAGCTTTCTCTTCCAACTTAAAGAGAGCTGTTCAAAGATTTGGGAGAGCAGACTCCTAGCCTTGGCTCTCTCATTAGCTGGGTTTTGACCTTGGCCATGGCCATTAACTGTTCTGATTCTGCGTTTCACTGTCTGTAAAATAGTAGAAGTTAAAAAATCCCTTAGATTCCCACTAAGTCAACATTTGAATCTAGGCCATCTTGGTAGAATAGGGCAAGGAAGGTGCTGGGGTAATACAGATGAAATTGAATTTCTCTTATTCCTCTGTGAAGCACCTGGGTTGTTTCCAAATAGAAAATGCAGCCTAGTGATTGTTGTGAGCAAGATGTGTCCCAGCCAAGCTTAGTGAGGAAATAGCAGCAGAATCGCAGGACTTGAGCTATGCGATCGCACATTTTATATATTTGGCACCACCTCGGACTTCCATATGAATAGAAATGAAAGACTTTTTAGTTTCTGAAAGTAAAATGTTTCAGATTTGATTTGCCTCTGAATTTTACTTAGGAATATGGGAAAATTAGCTAAATCTCCAAGACACCCTCCAACCCTCCATCTGCCTGCTCACCCCCGTGCCTCCCCAACACCTTCTGCGCGCCTATTCCACCAGCAGTGCCCACTGGCTTTTGTTCCCGTGGGCATCTCCCCAAGGCTCTAGTGTCTGAATACAGGTCTGTAAGCCACAAACTACCTTCACTTCACCACGCAAAGCCACTGTAGACTCCATCCTTCGGAATGCTCCATGTAAGCTTGCGAATTACACTCCAAACACAACACAGTAGCTCATGTCATAAGCCAGTGAGCCACATTTAGGGCTGATTTTGAAAGCCTGGATTTTTATGTCTCCAATAGTTGTGATTTGTGAGCACATTAACAGACCCAGAAGGGCTGCTCATCTTTGCTTCTTGCCTGTATGAGCATGTTGTTAATAAGGTAACTATATTATTTGTTATTGATAATCATGTATTTTGTTATGGTAATGAACAATTGTTCTTTCAGATGAACTCCACAAGATCATTAGTTTAGCCTTTAATTTTGCCTAAATCTGTTCATTAAGTGGCCAGAGTTATCTCTACAAATCAATTAGTTCGCCCATCACTGAAACCTAACAGCTGTCTATATGACACGGAGCTGTTTGCCTTGCTGAGGCACTCTCTCCCCACAGTTCTGGCCAGAAATGAAGATGAGTAACATAATGAATAGGCATCAAAAGAGGAAATTTAGGACAATTTAAATGAAACCATTTTTGCTTTGCTGAATCGCCCATGTATGGTATGACACAAAAATTAATACATGATTTAAAATACCAAAGACATGAAAGCCTACCATTTGCTTTCTTATCGGAACTGGAGGATAGATATACAGATTTGCCTTCTTCTTCAGCTTATTATTATTTTTACAAATCTCATGCTTATTACTATCTTGGTTTTTGGAGGACAATAGATATTGAGGAAAGCTGTTTATTATTTCTACTTTTAGATCTCCCACACTCCTAGCCCTTGATAGTTTAAAGAGATAAAAAATGATCACTCATTTCTCTCTAATTTTCCTTCTTCCTTTCCTATCATTTGATCCATATCCATAATTACTCCCTTAGATTCAGATAGTTATAGAGATTTCAATTAGCATGTCATGATGTTTGTGCATTCATAACAACCCAAATCAATTTGATAACAGCATTCAATAAATATGTTAAGCATCAACTAGTAAACTGGCTACCAGAATTGTTTCTCAGTGTTGTTGTTTTTTTTCTAGCATGCTTGCTACTGAGTAGATAGAAATTACTTTTCAGCAAGGTGGTGGCATGAGAAAAAAAAATTTTTTTTGTTTCTCTCCTCAAATTTTCCCTTAAATGACCAGTAAAATATGCAAATATATTTTTTAAACAGCTGAAAACTGGAGATGAATATCATCCCTGCACTATAAATTTTGGTTTGGAGGAAAGCTAATCTGATTGTCTGCTTTTCAGAAATCAGATGGTAAGGAAGTCAGTGTGAAGAAAGCCTTGAAGAGTTCCCTGACAAGTTAGAAAGTCTCAAGAACTGGAGGCAGAATTGGGCCCTAAGGCTTTAGGCTCCCTCTTAACATTTCCCACCAACAATATTCGGACTCCACTAGTAAGCCCATAGGTTTCCCCATCTACTCGTGTTTCATGAGACCTTGGGGACTGTGAGGTGAAAAATGGCAGGGACTTCTCTGTTACCTGACAATATTGGTGGCATAGATGAATGTGCCCTAAGGGAGAATCTATTATTAATGTTCCCTATCCATGCCCCAGGCTGTTAGATAATGAAAATGGTTTGAATCTGTGGACTGTCCAGTAAATAGTTTGGACTGGGACTGAAATAATTCATCCTAATTCCTGCTTGACTCAAAATTTCACCATGAGATGAGTTAGAGTGAAATATCGTAGAATCTATGAAAATACGCAGTTCACATAAAATGGATCACTGGAAAATAATTATATCCACCGCCTTCTTTTGAAGAAGAGTTTTTGCCTGATTGAGAAAAGAAATTCTGACTCCTAACAAAATGATGAATTCATTGCATGTGTGGTTTTATAATAAGTATTGGTGGAGTGAAGATGTTTTTAGGATAAGAAACATTACATGGAGATGAAAAACATAAATATTGAAAACCAAAAGATGGTTAGAACATAAGCAAAGTAAAAACTACAAATTTATTAATTATACATAGAGAAATCAAGTTAGTCTTTCATCTCTGATGTGAGAATTAGAAAAAAAAAAATTATAGAACCTCTGAGGCAGAAACAGTTTTAAAATCACAGTCTATATAGCAGTATACAAAAAAGACAAGAAGAGTGTAGACATTCCTTTCAAAAAGAAAGAAGGCCAAAAGTATGACCGGTGTAACTGAACTATCATTTTGACAATGTAAGTGGATTACATTCCCTTACTGCAGAAAAGTTTTCAAATTTGTTAAAAACAAAACCTAATAGCCCCAAATCCCATATTATATCGCTTATAAGGAATAAACCTAAAATAAGGAAAATGAGCTGTTAACGTCACATTTATTAGATGAATACAAAATTTTAAACAGTAGGGACATTGATATTAATATGCCTATATTCATCCTTTTTATTACTATTCATTCATTTTCATTATTATATACCTCCTATGTGCTAGGCAATTTTCTAGGTGCTGGGCACCTAGAAATGAATGAAGGCTGGGCACAGTGGCACATGCCTGTAATCCCAGCACTTTGAGAGGCCAAGGCGGGTGGATCACCTAAGGTCAGGAATTTGAGACCAGCCTGGCCAACATGGTGAAACCCTGTCTCTACTAAAAATACAAAAATTAGCTGGGCATGGTTGCAGGCGCCTGTAGTCCCAGCTACTCAGGAGGCTGAGGGAGGAAAATCGCTTGAACCCAGGAGGTGGAGGTTGCAGTGAGCTGAGACCACGCCATTGCACGCCAGCCTGAATGACAAAGCAAGACTCCATCTCAAAACAACAACAACAACAACAACAACAATAACAACAAAAAGAAAACAAACAAAGGAAGTTCCAACTCTAGTGGAGCTTGCTTTAATGGAGACATATTTAAAAAATAATTACATAATATAAAGTCAAATAATGATACATGCTACAAAGGAAACTAAATGAGAGAGGGACTGAAGCCAGCTATTTTAGAAGAGAATGCTTCTCAGAGGACATGACATGCGTTCAGGGACCTGAATGGAATGAAGAAGAGCCATGTAGTTATTTGGGGATGCTTCAGTGATGCTCTAGAACTTTACCTCTCAAAGTATGGTCTTTGGTATGTTTGTTCCAATTAGTGATGTGGAGATGGCAGTTTCCCCGAAATGCAAACCAACTCCATCATTAAGAACACTGTTCACTGCAGCTGACATTTTTCTCTTTTATTGAAAGATTTTCTTGATGAAGAAAGCACTGTGTTCATCTGCACTCTGGCTCTTGCTTTGTGTGTGTGTGTGTGTGTGTGTGTGTGTGTGTGTGTATAAAATATACATTAAAATTTCTATTATGTATAAATATTTCTATTACTAGAAATCTCCACTTTGATGTGTAATAAGCAGTGTGTGTGTGTGTGTGTGTGTGTGTGTGTGTGTATGTGTGTGTTTTTAGATGGAGTCTCACTCTGTCACCCAGGCTAGAGTGCAGTGGCATGATCTCAGCTCACTGCAACCTTCACCTCCTGGATTCAAGTGATTCTCCTGCCTCCGCCTCCAGAGTAGCTGGGACCACAGGCATATGCCACCATGCCTGGCTAATTTTTTTTGTATTTTTAGTAGAGATGAGGTTTCACCATATTGGCCAGGCTGGTCTCAAACTCCTGACCTCATGATCTGCCTGCCTCAGCCTCCCAAAGTGTTGAGATTACAGGTGTGAGCCACTGCACCCAGCCTGGTTCTTACTTTTTATCTGGTTACACTGTAAGTAACTCTGGTAGACAGAGGGAACAAAGTACAAAAGCTTGAGGACAAAGCATAGTCAGCATATGAGGCAAAACAGATCGAGTAGACAAAGCTAAATCATTGTATTTGGCTTAACAATAGTCAGTCATTAATGAAATAATCATTTGACTTAGTTAATTGTCTTCATTGTATAATTAGAAAGATTCCTTTCAGAGATATTAACATCAAAAATCTGTGAAGATCTCCCTCCCAAAGTCACAACTTCTCTCTCATCTATCTAATTTCCAACTAGAAATCTCCACTTTGATGTGTAATAAGCATAAAAAGCATAATGTGCTCCAAACTCAAATCTTGATTCTGATCTCGCACATCCTGCCCTCTGCACAGCAATCTGCCCGCACCTTGGTCCTGGTCACCATCTTCCCTTGCTCATGTTGTTGCAGCAGATTCCCAGATGGCTTCTGTGCTTCTGTCCTTGTTCTTTTCCTAGCCTATTCTCCACTTAGAATCAAGATTGGATATTTTAAAATGTTAGGCAGATATAGCACTACTGCTCAAAACACTTATTAGATTTCTGTCTCATTCAGAGTAAAAGCCGAAGTCTTTACTATAGCCCACAAGCCCTGCATGCCTTAGAACACACTGCCTCTCTGATTCTATCTCATTTCCCGTCCTTGCAATCTTCCAGCCACGTCGTCCTCTTTGCCCAAACACACAGCTCAGGGTCTTTGCACTTTTAGTGCTCTCCATGACTGCTTTTAGGTCTGAAGGGTTTTGGATCTGTGTCCCTGCCCAAATCTCATGTAGAATTGCAGTCTTCAATGTTGGAGGTGGGGCTTGGTGGGAGGTGATTATCCAATCGTGGGGGCAGTTTTTCCTGAATGGTTTAACACTTTTCCTCTTGGTGCTGTTCTCATGACAGTGAGTGAGTTCCTGTGAGATCTGGTTGTTTAAAAGTGTGTAGCACCTTCTCCCTCCCTCTTTCTCTTCCTCCTGCTCTGGCCATGTAAGATGTGCCTGCTTCCCCTTTGCTTTCCACCATGATTGTAAGTTTCCTGAGGCTTCCCCAGAAGCAAAAGCCACCATGCTTCCTATACAGTCTGCAGAACCATAAGCCAATTAAACCTCTTTTCCTTATAAATTTCCTAGTCTCAGGTATTTCTTTGTATCTGTGCAAGAACAGACTAATACAAGGTCTATGGTGTTCATGAAATCTTACCTGAGTACCATATATATCATACCAATTCATCCCCAGCCCAGATATCCCTTCTGACAGTGGTGCCCCCTTATCCACCAAGGGTTTTGGTTTCCATCATTTCAGTTACCTTCAGTCACTGTGGTCTGAAAATATTAAATGAAAAATTTTAGAAATAAAGAATTCAGGATCATGCCTATAATCCTAGCACTTTGGGAGGCCAAGGTAGGTAGATTGCTTGATCTCATGAGTTCGAGACCAGCCTGGGCAACCTAGCAAAACCCTGTCTCTACAAAAAATACAAAAATTAGCTTACTGTGATGGTGTGCACCTGTAGTCCCAGCTACTTGGGGGGCTGAAGTGGGAGGATTGCTTGAGCCTGGAAGGTTGACGCTGCAGTGAGCAGAGATTGTGCCACTGTATGCTAGCCTGGGCAACAGAGCAAGACCCTTTTTCAACAAAGAAAGAGAAAATAATACATCAGTTTTAAATTTTGTGCTGTTCTGTGTGGCATGACGAAACTCACACTTTGTGCCTTGACCCCTCAGGATGTGAATCATCCCTTTGTCCAGTGTGTTCACAATGTCTGTGTTACCTGTCCATTAGTCACTTCATAGCTGTCCAGGTTATCAGATTGACTTTCACATTATTTCAGTGACTGTGGTCAAGTTATCCGTATTTTACTTCATGGTGCCAACAAGTGCAACAGTAGTGATGCTGACGATCAGAACATGCCAAAGAGAAGCCATACATTGCTTCCATTAAGTGAAAAAGTGAAAGTCTTTGACTCAAGGAAAGAAAATAAATTGTATGGTGAATCTTATCAAGTTTATCATATGATAAACTTTATCACAGGCACGTATGTTTAGGAAAGAACAGAATATATATAGGGTTTGACACTATCCACAGTTTCAGGCATCTACTGGGGGTCTTGGAATTTATCCACTGTGGATAAGGGGGCACTACTGTACTTTGTGTTATTTTTCTCCAAAGCACTTTATATCATTTGATGCTTATTGTTTCCTTATCTGTCTCCCACCCACTCCCCTAATAGGGTAACGCTCCCTGGAAGAGAAAGCTTGTTCTTATTTTATCTTCAGCACCAAGAGTGAGCTCAACATATACTAATATGTACGTATTTGTTTAATAGATAAATACAAGCATAAAATCATACTTAGAATTCTGAGACTAAAGATAGACCAAAAACTGTAGCTTTCCTCTATCAAATGAAAAAACAAATCTGGACTTAAGAGACACTCCATTCATAAATTCTATTGCAGAAGGAAGAGGGTACTATTGTCTTAAGGAGAATGCTCTGACTGTAGCATCTGCAAGTGTCTCAAAGCTCAGACAGAAAAGGGCTTCTTTTTTTTTTGAGATGGAGTCCCACTCTGACACGCAGGCTGGAGTGCAGTGGCACAGTCTTGGTTCACTGCAACTTCCAAATCCTGGGTTCAAGCAGTTCTCCTGCCTCAGTCTCCCAAGTAGCTGGGATTACAGGTGCATACCACCACACCTGGCTAAATTTTTTTTGTATTTTTAGTAGAGACAGGGCTTCACCATGTCAGCCAGGCTGGTCTCAAACTCCTAACCTCAGGTGATCCAACCACCTCAGCCTCCCAAAGTGCTGGGATTACAGGTGTGAACCACTATGCCCAGCCAAGGGCTTCTCTTTTTATATGGAGGAGTAGATAATTCTAAAGAGAAGCGGCTGTGCGAGAGTGGGATGAGCAGGTGGTGTGAACAGACAATTTGAACAGGGAAGAACCACTGAAGAGAGGATGTTGTGTGTTTTAGTGCTTGCTTAAGCACAGGGGCAATCCAAAGTTCAGTGGCCTGGAGGGGAGGAGAGAAGCCTCATTAAGTTTAAACAAGTTACGTTGATGGGCAGTTTGTTCAGATTAGTCAGTGAGGACCAAAGAATGAAAATTTAGACTGTGGGCTTTGTCTGTTCAAGTTGCCATAACAAAGTACCATAGACTAGGTGGCTTATAAACAACAAAAACTTACTGCTCACGGTGCCAGAGACTGTGAAATCCGAGATCAAGACACCTGTAGGACTGGTGTCTGGTGAGGGCCAGCTTTCTTGTGAACAGCACCTTCTTGCTGTATCTTTACATGGCTTAAGGAGCAAGGCAGCTCTCTGGGGCCTTTTAAAAAATATAAGACCACTAATTCCACAGGTAAGAGCTCCAATCTTATGACCTAACCACCTCCCAAAGGCCCCACTTCCTGATACCATCACCTTGGGAGTTAGGATTTCAACATATGAATTTTAAAGGATATAAACATTCAGACCCTAGCAAGGGATGTGTCTGGCTTTGTCATAGGTTCTCAAGGGGCCCATCCATGAGTCTTCTCTAAGTCATATGGGGAAGGGTGGCTCTCTGCCTGGAACACAAAAGGACAGGGAGGATTTCTTGACCCTTACTGTTTTCCACATGGTTAGCCCATAGGGGTTGGTCACAGTGAGGTCATACACAAACTTCAAGACTGGAGAATGGCAGCTTTGGGAACCATCACTGAGCTGTTTCTTCCACCACATTGTATTGCCAACAACAGGCTTCACAAAGAGATCATTCCCCATCAGCCCATTCACATATCTCTTTACTGTCAGTGTTAGTCCCAGTGTGCCTCCTTCTGCTGTCCAGGTCACAGATTCTTGAATCTCATGTTGTCACTGTTCCTCTGGGTCATTGAGATTAAAGGTGATTCGATAGGGAAAGTCTGAATGTATGATTCTTATTTTATTCATCATTCTGCCAGCCAATGTAGTATGATATTACTAGAGATAAAACAGGGATGATTTCAGTTCTAAATAATTTACAATCCCCAAAGTAGGTTAGAATTAAGTTGGTTATGTTTTCTTTCACTTAAATAACTTGCTCTGGGAGCCTGTTATGTTTCCTAGACCTAGTCTGGTACTGAACTTCAGTATTCTGTAGATCTTATTAAATACATAAATCTTGTGTACTCTAAAGCACTGCTTTATAAGAACAAACCACCTCAAGTTCTTACTCTAGTTTTAAAGGACAAGAACTTTGGGGAATACTAGAATATATTGGTCTTAACTAGAAAATGCTAACATTTGTAGCAGAAGGGCCTCAGAGAGCCCACACTCAGCAACTCAGATAATGTCCAAGTTCTCTGTCTACAGAGAAAAATCTCCAGGTACTAGCCCTAGGAACATTTTTTCCCAGGTGCCCCTATGATAATCCTAAGGTATTAAGAAAAGTAAGGTAGTCCTATAAAACTACCTTACTTTTTGGTTAAATTGAAATTGTCTCATACCCTAGCACTGAAAATAATCATGTTTTTCAACAAGCAGAAAAAAATAGTGCCTTACATTTGTCTGGAATTTATATTTTACAAAATACTTTTAAATATATGATATCATTAAATTTCATAAGAATTTGGCAAAAAACAAATGATAATCTCCATTTTGTTGATGAGTAATAAAAGCTATTATCTATTTCACACTTACTTCTTGCCAGGCACCATGGTAAGCACTCATTTGATCCTTGCAACACTCTTATGACGTATGTGCTATTATTATCCTTGTAATACATACACTGAAAGTGAGGCTTACGAAAATTGAAGATTTTGCCTAGGGTTAGGCAATAAGTAACAGAGTGGAAATCTGAACAGGTTTTTCCAATTCATAATGCTCTAAACCAGTGGTCTTTACCCTATTTTGGCCACACAATTTTAAAATTATCTATGTACCACTGTATTACCATGTACATTAACATATATACAAAAAAAGACATTAAAAAATAGAACAAGATAAAAATACAAATAGAAATATAAATTATTTCTTCTCACACTCTAATGGAATATCTTCTACATTCCATAAACTTAATCTTGCTGATGATTCTTCTAGATTCTTATCCTCTCTGGACTGTGCAAATGGCAACCAAATTTCAGCTTGAGTTTTGGAGGGAACCTTCAAACCATAGCACTCTTCGCAGCCTGAGGATGATACTACTGTTGAGAGGGGTAGGTCTTTGCAACCAGGCTTGGGATTCTAGCCAAGGGCATGACATGGAACTGATAAAGAATGTGGTGGTTAGAGGCTGACCAAGAGGCAGCAGAATGGCATCGGAAAGGACCTGGAGTTAGCGGAGGAAAGCAGAAGGTCTCATTGAATCCTTTACTGATCGTGTGATTATGGACAAGTTGCCATGACACAATGCGCTTTGGTGTCCTACTCTGCATGATATTAAGAGGTGGGCCCATAAAAAGGTGGTTAGGAAGATTCCTCAGGAATCATTATTATGGGAGCAGGTTAATTATCATGGGAGTGGGTTCCCCATAAATGGGTGAGTTGGCCCAATTTTCTCTCTCTTGCAAGTTTTGCAAGCTTGCTTCTTCCTTCCATTCTTCTGGTATAGGATGACTCTCGCCAGATGCCAGTATCATGCTCTTGGACTTCCCAGACTCCGGAACTGTGAGCCAAATAACCTTTTTTTAAAAAAATTACTCAGACTGTGGTATTCTGTTATAGCAGTAGAAAATGCATTAAGACAGAGTATGAGAAATCAGTGCTCTAGCTATTGTAATTGTTCGAATGAATCAGGCCCAAATCTTCTTTAATCCTAATTTTTCTTGACAGAGAACATCTGCTTTTATTTGACAATTGTTACCATCCCACACTCACTTGATGCCATAGAAGGCTGCCTATTTAGCACAGTTCAACATAAAGGCATTTTCTTTTCTTTGTTTTTTTTGTTTGTTTGTTTTTTGTTTTTGAGATAGATAGAGTTTCACTCTTGTCACCCATGCTGGAGTGCAATAGTGCGATCTTGGCTCATTGCAACCTCCACTTCCCAGGTCTAAGTCATTCTCCTGCCTCAGCCTCCTGAGTAGCTGTGATTGCCAGCACCTGCCAACATGCTTGGCTAATTTTTGTATTTTTGGTAGAGACAGTGTTTCACCACTTTGACCAGGCTGGTCTTGAACTCCTGACCTCAGGTGATCTGCCCACCTCACCTCCCAAAGTGTCGGGATTACAGGGATGACCCACCATGTCCCGCCTATTTTATTTACTAGAGTTTGCATTTGACTGTACTCACAGTTAATGTCTGGACACTCCAAAATTTATCACCTTACTTGTTGCTAACTTCCAATGATTCTGTGAGTTCACTTTAATATGGACAATACAGACTGTTGCTCTAAGCATTTATAAATTCAAGTAATGTGATTGTGCCAAACATTGTAGATATCCTCAGCATACGAGATTTGTTATGTCTGACCCTGAGTGCTTACTTGTTTTGTGCTTCAAAGCACAGTCAGGTTTCCAGGATGGTGAAGCCTCTGGGTGTGGGATGAGATGGAGTTGGAAGCCTGGTACAGTGTTTCTCCCAGAGGGAAGTATGAGCCTGAACAAGCAATGTCTCATCACTAAGTGTCCTCAGCAAGAGTCCTCCAGGGACCACTGTGCAAACACAGGAAAGGGAAAGTGAATCCCAAAGGTTCAGGACTCTGGAAAGCCACAAAGGGGAGTAATTGCTTTACTGAGCATTTCATTCCAGGGACTCAAAACCTTTACCTTTAAGAGTTATTTTAAAACTTCCCAGCCCTAGCCATTTATTTTATAAAAAGCAGTTCACTTTCACCAAATATAGTACAAGAGAGATACTAACAGAAATTATATCATCATTTCTTCCTTTTTGTTTGCTTCGAAGGGAAGTCTATCAACGACAAGGAAGTCAGTGCTGTTACAAATAATTTTATTTGATTTGATCTTACTTACTCAGCAGACAGGTATGAACTACCACTAGATGCCAAGTATGGTGCTGTGAGCTGGAGGATAAAATAATGAGCAAGACAAGGTCTCCGTCCTTCTGGAGCTTATGGTCTAGAAGAGGAGAGAAGGCGTGCATGAAATTAGCTGCATTACAACCCCAGAAGTGGTTTTGTGTTTGTTGTGCTGAAGTTCACACAAAGCACAGCATTTAACTCCCTTATCTCATCTTCTCATCTACTTGAGACTGATACTGAGACTTCTGGTGGACTGGAGACGTCATACAAGGATAAAAAGGAATATTTGTCATCAATCTGGAATAGGGCTGGGGTCTCCGGGTAGCTAGACTGATGCTCTCCCCATTTGGTACCACTGCCCTCCTGTAGGGCATCATGATTGGATCACTTTAGAAAGATGTGTCCGGGGTCCTTCAGTGATGGAATCCTTCATCTAATAGGAATGGCAAAGACTAGATACCTCCCGTGGCTTCTTTAAGTGATCTCTGAGGGAAGCTAGAGAAAAGGCTCTTAAAAGCCGGCACACCTCTGTAGCTCAGAAAGGAAATTTTCATATTTACTTCTTTAGAGCATCCAACTCCGGTCATCTACAGTGCTTTCTTTCTTTCTGACCCTTGGGAAAATGTTATTTGCCACATTTTAGTTCATACTACTGGTCTAACTGATAGTGAACACGAGATAATATGTGATCTCCCTGAACACTGTCTGAGATAGCATCTACTTTCCCTTGCTTTATTTCTCCCTGAACTTTGCAGCTGATATATTATGTCTTTATATGCCTCTGCCTGTTTTCTATCTCCCAGTGAGATGTAAGAGCCTCAACAGCAGGGCCCTCGTCTAGCTTATCAGCTGTTGTGTTCTCAGTTCATAGAACCCTGCATGGTCTGGTAATTGTTGGTTGGTTGAACAAATAAGCAAAGCAACAGATGAACAGATGAATATCTTACTCTGTGAGTATCTTGCACAAAGACTAATTCTATTAAATTCTTACCAAGGAGGGCTTACCAACAACAAATAGCCAAGGTCATCACATGTCATTTTGCTTAAAGTTGCAGATTCCAAGAATCTTACAAAACAAACAACAACAACAAAAAAACCCTTTGTTTAAGAAAATCAAAGACTGCCTTTCACAAACCAGAGCTACTATACTTGTGATCTTTCATTCACCTGAGAACACTTATTTGCATGGATGTAACACTGTGTAAGCCCTTTCTAGTGTTGTCAGGGTGACCCTGAATCCACAGAATAACCTTCCCATGTTCCAGATGTCAAGGCTCCCCAGGAGGAGTCAATTTTATCTGGATGACGGTGTGTTCAGCACAGTCGCATCCCAGGTTTTCCAGAGAGCCCTCCAGGAAAAACTTTCCATCATGTTTTAAGCAAGCACTATTTTAGCCATGAAATGAAGACCCCCCTCATACTACTTCAAGTAACAGTGTGTATATGGGGGAAGGGAGTGGTGGTGGTTGTAATAATTTATATACAGAGGAGCTCAGGGAAATCTGGACAGCCAAGCCCAGGTAGTGGTGGTTCTGTATTAAAGGCAACTGCAGCAGCAAAGTGATGGATTTGCTCAGATAGTCTCAGTTGCATGCTACATGCCTGCTTCTCACTCATCTCTATTACCACTCTCTCAATTTTAGATTTTTATATGGATCTTGAGAGAGGTGTCTTTTATTTACCTTATAATTTCTGCTTATTTGTTGTTTCTGTTACCACATAACTCCAGCTCACACATGCTTATCATGACTCCTCCGGCCTCTACAACAGAACCTTTCCAAGAAAATACAGCAGGTCCTAGCATAACATTGTTTCATTTTAACATTGGGGGAAAAATAGATTCCCATCTGGGGTCGCTGCCTATGTGGAGTTTGCACATTCTCCCCATGTCTGTATGGGTTTTCTCTGGGTACTCGGGTTTCCTCTCACATTCCAAAGCTGTGCATATGGAGTGAAACGGTGTATCTATGTGGTCCCAGTGTGAGTGAGAGTGAGTGTCTGTGTGAGTGCACCCTGCAAGGGGATGGCATCCTGTCCTGGGATGGTTCTGGCTTTGAGTCCTTGCTGCTGGGGCAGGCTCTGCAGTCACCCATGATCCTGAACTGGAATAAGTGGGCTGGAAAATGAGTGAATGAGTGAATATAAATCATTTTCAAACAAAAATTTGTAAAGTATACAATAATCATACAAAGGCACAACAATAAAAGATGAAGCAAGAAAGCACTCACTGAGCTACCATATGTGTGATGGTTGGTTTTTTAAGCCACGTGGTGGCTGGGGGTGCTCCTTATGATTTTAGTGTGGAAACATTTATTCCTTGGTTGAAGCTACCTATGGCTGTCTTCACTCACTGATTCCAGACATTGGGTAAGTAATTATCTTACTTTTTTTAAATTAATCTTTCTTAAATATATGTGCAGCTCACATTTATTCCAAGGTTTAATGTTAGAAGTATTTTCAGTCTTTGTTTAGAAGTTTGGTAATGTTTTTGTGACCAGAAATATCAAAGAAACTTAACTCTTTTTTTATATTAATTAGCCTAAGGTAAGATTGGTTTCATTATCATTTTGCTTAAAGTCAGTTTCCAAGAATCTATCCACTATGTTAATTGAGAACTTACTATGTACAAATTAAAATTAAAAGGCTTAATTATTCCTCTTGAAAATAAGAAAAGAGATTTTCCTCTCTCCCTTTTTCTTTGAGAAAACTTCTAGTTGTAAGTACTTTCTTCTCTCTTTGAACTGTATTTAAATCCTTTCGAAGATTAGGTAGGACTTTCCTCAGCTTTGTGACCCTGGAGTGTCTTTCCCAAGGACCTGGCAGCCATCTCTTTGAAATGTAAATATCAAAGGACATAGCACCCCCATCTCCCAGTTTCTGTGTCAGGATAGAAGTCTGACTTCAGAGTATCTTGCTCCAAGTTGCAAAACTACCTCCCAGTATAAGATATGAGGAGTTTTTCTTTGAATAAAGCCTGTTAGCTAATATAGGTGGCCAGCCCCATGCCTAGGTAAAGTTAGGATGAACTTTGTGTGACACGTGGTGCTGTCAAGTCCTCTTATTTGAGGACTAGTTATTGCTATCTTAAAAACACGTATGTAATGGATTGTGGCTGCTTGGCTATATAAAAAGGTGAGATTTCTTTCTGTCTTTGCAATCTCCTAGTGAATTGCCTGTGGTGCTTATTACATTCTGGTTTAATGCTATTTAATAAAATTTATGGAAGGCTGTGGGTTTGGATTGAGCTCCTGCACTGGGCCCCAACAGACCAAAATGGTGTCATTCATGGTAAGTGCTGCATAATCAAATAAGAGATTCACAGCAACCAATCAGAAAGGGCCCAGCCAACCTAAGCCAGCCTTATAGGAAAGAATGAAGGTAACCTAAAGTAACATGATGTTAACCAATCCACTTTTTTATATTATTCTGTTTCCTTATTCTGTAAGATAGCACCTTACAAAAACCAGCTGTTCCACCTTACCCAACAGAGCTCCTTCTGTTTTTAGATAGGATGCTGCCTGATTCATGAATTGCTAATATAAGCCAAGTCAATCTTTAAACTAAATATGTTGAAGTTCTGTTTTTGCCAATGCTTATTCAATAATAAAAGCGCTATTTTCCCCCCTTCTACTATCTTCAGGGAGAAGATCTCCAGGTAAGGAGAAAGTTTTCTTTTTAACTATATTTTCCCAATACCTGTCATATTTATTTCCTGTGGCTATCTGACTGTTTTCTTTTTCGTCATTCTGATTCTGTGGAGAAAGACTCTTATTGGGCAGCTCTCCTTGAGCAAGGTTGTCAGTCTGTAAACTGGCTGCCAGTGGATGAAGTGCCCTCTCCCTGTCCAATGTGTGAGGCCCAGAGGTGAAGCAGATCTTCTGTACTGCACATAGTGCTAAAGACTGCTTATTAGTAGGTACTGTGTTGTGAGCTAAGTGACTCTCTGTATGATACTTTTGAACATTTTTAGAAAAATAAGGAATATAATGATGCTGGTTGGTTGCTCCTAATGTTACTGGATGTGTGGTGGGAAAAAAAATGAGTTCATGGAGTTGAATTCCCAGGTGAAGAATCACAAATGACCTAAGAGCTATGTGTGCCCTTAAGGAGAACCTTATTTCCAATAGTTACAGGATAAACAGGCTAAAAATCAAATGCAGAACCTCATCTGACGATTGGCTAAATTACAGCACAAGTTGAAAACGCAACCTCCCAGGGGGTTTTCTGTTAAAGTGAGGGCATTGATTAGGAAAAAATGGGATCCTGTAATTTGAGATGGGGCCATGTGGGAAGACCCTGATCAACCTAGAGACACTAAGCCCCTAAATTCTGATGAACCTTCTTTGCCAGAGGGAGATATCTTCCCATCCCCAGTAGAAGAGACCTCCCCAACCCTACTGGAAGCAGCCTCCCCAATGCCAGTGGTGTTGGCCTGTCCACCTCTGTCTGAGGGTTTTAACCCCCATTGCTTGAGGAAATGGTAATGGCCTCCCCTGAGAGAACTGCCATGCAAGACAATTCCGATTATCCTCAGGACTCACCATGACCACCTTTGCTTCTAGACCTATGACTGGATTCAAGTCCCAGAAAGACTCTAAAGGTGAAGTACAAAGTGTGACCCTTAACAGAGTGCACTGAATTCCAAAAGAACTACTTAGGGTTATTAGTTAATACAAGCAGAAATTCAGGAAACATGTGTAGGAATTATGGAGGTGGAACATGTGTGGGAATTGAGGGTGTAGAATAATGGTAGAAGGAACATAAAATTGGATCAGGCTGAATTTATTGATATGGGCTCAGTAAGCAGAGATTCTGCATTTAATGTTGTGGCTTGGCAGAAAGGGCTCTAACTGGTTGGGTGAAAAGAAGATGAAAAGATGTCTCACCATAAATGAATTAGAAATGCTTGACTTCCCTTAGTTTAATAGAGAGAAAGAAATTCAGAGGCTTAAGGAGATTGGAAGGTTAGAGTAGATTTGTTATTTATCTTACTCATCTACCTTGGAAGGGTCCAGAAGACATAGCTTTCACCAATATTTTGATAAATACTTTGAATAAATAAATGTTGAGGGGATCCCCAGCATCAAACCATGTCACCAAAGGCAAAGTGGGCATGGTTATAGTAGTGGACAGCAGAGTCAAAGCAGCAATTAGAATAGTCTGAATCCAGGAGACATGTGGTGTTGGCTAGTTAATCATGAAGTTTCTCAAAGTGAAATAGATAGAAAGCCTACTAAATTCCTAATTTATCTGTATAAGCAAAACATTTCTAGGCCAAAAACCAAAAGTCTAACTGAAATCACAAAAACAGAGATGTGGCCCCTCAATCAATTCCAGACGAGCCAGTTTACCGACACAGAACCCCATGAATGAAGGGGAGGTCAGGTCCCCTGGAAGAACAACAGTATAATACTAAAAATTTATACTGTTAAATCTTTCTCCTATCCTTCTCCAAAGGGACCTATGGCCTTTTACCAGGATAACTGTACACTGGGGAATAGCAAACAATCAGACCTTTTGGGTCTACTAGACACTGGCTTTGAATGGACACTGATTACAGGAGACCTAAAGCACCACAGTGGTCTCATTAGAGTAGGGGTTTGTGGAAGCCAGATGATCTATAAAACTTTAGCTCAGGTTTGTCTCACAGTGAGTCCAATGGGTCCTTGGACCTATTCTGTGTTTTTTTCCCCCCAATCCTGTAACACATAATTAAAATAGGCACATTTAGCAGCAGGCAGAATTCCTCCATTCATTCCCTGACCTGTGGAGTGAGGGCTATTATGATATAAAAGTCCAAATAGAAATCATTAGAACTGCCTCTACTTAGAAAAATAGCAAACCAAAAGCAATTCTACATGCAGAATAAGTGCCACCCTCAGAAACACAAAAGATGAAAGCAGGGTGATTCCCACCATATCTCCAATCAACTACCCTGTTTGACCTGTGATAGACGGGTCTTGGAGAAAGACAGTGGATTATTATAAATTTAACCAAGTGGTCACTCCAGTTGCAGATTCTGTACCTGATATGGTTCCATTTATTGAGAAAATCAACTATCTCCTGGCACTGGTATGTAGCTATTGACTTGGAAAATGGCTTTTTCCTAATCTCTGTCCATAGGGACCATCAGAAGCAGTTTGTTTTTTGTTGGCAAGACCAGCAATATACTTTCACTCTCCTACCTCAAGTGTATGTCAACTCTCCAGTTCTATGTCATAACTTAGTTTTCATGGATCTTGATCACCTTTCTCTTCCACAAGATATCACATTGGCCCATTACATTAATCATTTTTTGCTGATTGGACCTGGTGAGTGAGAATTAGCAACGACTCTAGACTTATTGATAAAACCTCTAAGTGTCAGAGGGTGGAATTAAATCTGACTAAAATCCAAGGGCTTTTTAACTCGATGCAATTTCTACGTTTCCAATGATGTGGGGCATATAGAGATATTCCTTCTAAAAGTGAAGGTTAAATTGTTGCAGCTTGCACCACCTACAACCAAGGAAGAGACACAGCACATATTGGGCCTCTTTGGAATTTGGAGGCAACATATTCCACATTTGGGTGTGTTATGCTGGACTATTTACAAAGCGACCTGAAAAGCTTCTAGTTTTGACTGCAGCTTAGAACAAAGCAAGGCTCTGCAATAGGTCCAGGTTACTGTGCAAGCTGCTCGGGTACTTGAGCTGTAAGATCTAACATATCCAATGGTTCCTGATATGTTAGTGGTGAATAGAGATGCTGTTTGAAGCCTTTGGCAGGCCCATATAAGTGTATTGAAGTGCAGGCCATTGGGGATTTTGGAGCAAGTCTCTGCCATCTTCTGCAAATAACTACTCTCCTTTTGAGAGACAGTCCTTGGCCTGCTCCTGGGCATCAGTAGAGACTGAATGCTCAACCATTTGGCACCAAGTTACCATGTGACCTGAGCTGCTCATAATAAACTGGGCAGTATCTGACCACCAAGCCATAAAGTTGGGCATGCACGCAGCACTTCATCATCAATGGAAGTGGTATATATGTGATCCAGCTCTAACAGTCTCTGAAGGCATAGGTAACTTACATGAAGAAGTTGCCCAATTGCCCATGGTCCTCCCTTTGACTACACTGTACCTATGGCTTCATGGGGAGTTCCCTATGATTGGTTGGCAGAGGAAGAGAAGAATTAGGCCTGGTTTACTGTTGTTTCTGCATGAAATGCAGCACCACCCAGAAGTAGCCAGCTGTAGCACTACAACCATTCTCTGGGACATCCCTGAAGGACAGTCATGAAGGGAACTCCTTCCAGTGGGAAAAAAGTCAGGCAGTTCACCTGATTGTACACCTTGCTTAGAAGGAGAAATGACAAGATGTGTGATTATATACTTGTGTATAGGTTGTAGCCAACGGTGGTTTGACTGGATGGTCAGGAACTTTTAAGGAGCATAGTTGGAAAACTGGTGACAAAGAAATTTAGGAAAGAGAAATATGGATATACATCCCCAAATAAGGAAAACTTGTGAAGATATTTGTGATTCATGTGAATGATCACCAAAAGGTGACCGCAGCAGAGGAGAACTTTAATAATCAAGTAGATTGAATGACCTTTTCTGTGAATGCCATTCAGCCCCTTTCCCCAGCCATCCCTGTCATTGGCCAATGGGCTCATGACAAAAGTGTCCATGGTGACAGAAATGGAGGTTACTCACAGGATCAGCAACATGGACTGACCAAGGCTCACTCACCAAGGCTGACCTAGCTCTGGCCACTGCCGAAGGTCCAATCTGCCGGTAGCAGAGACCAACACTGAGCCTCCAATGTGGCACCATTCCCTAGGTGATCAGCCAGCTACCTGGAGTCATGTTTATTACATTGGACTGCTTCCATTATGAAAGGGGCAGTGTTTTGTTTGGAACAGACACTTCTCTTTGCCTTCCCTGTACACAGTGCTTTTGCCAAAACTATCATCTGTGGACTTACAGAATGCTTTAGCCACCATCATGGCATTCCACATAGCATTGTGTATGATTAAGGAACTCACTCCATAGCAAAAGAAGTGCAGCAATGAATCCATCCTCATGTAATTCACTGGTTTAACCATGTTTCCCACTATTCTGAAGCAGATGTCTTGATAAAATGGTGCAATGGCTTTTTGAAGAGTCACTTATAGTGCCAGTTATGTGACAATGACTTGCAGTGCTGGGGCAAAGTTTTCTGCACTCCAAATCGGTGTCTAATATATGGTGTCATCTCTTCCATAGACAGGATTCATGGGTCGAAGAATCAAAGGGTGGAAACGGAAGGGGAGCCACTCACCATGACCCCTAGTGACCAACTAGCAACACTTTTGCTTCCCATTCCTATGACTTTATACTCTGCCAGCCTAAAGGTCTTTAGTTCTGAGGGAGAAATGCTTTTACCAGGAGACACAATGATGATTCCATTGAACTGAAAGTTGACTGCTGCCCAGTCACTTTGGGCTCCTTCTGGTCTTGAGTCAACAGGTAAAGGATGGAAGTATGGTGTTGACTGAGGTGATTGATTCAGACCCACCAAGAGGAATTGGACTTCTTGTCCATAATGGAGAGAGAGAGGAGTATGTCCAGAAAACAGGAGATCCTTCAGGCATCTTTTAGTGTCACCATGCCCTGTGATTATGGTCAATATAAAACTATAACAACTCAATGACCAGGACTGAAGGACTGCTAATGACCAGGCCCTTCAGATTTGGATCACCCTGCCAGGTGAAAAACCATGACCAGCTGAGGTGTTTGCTGAAGGCAAAGGTAATACAGAATGAATAGTAGAAGAAGGTATTTATAAATACTAGCTAAGAATAAGTGACCAGTTACAGAAATGAGAGCTGTAATTGCCATGAGTCTTTTCTCCTTATTTTTTAATGAACGTATTTGTGTTTATGTATACATATATATAAATTAAGCAAATATTTTTCACTCTCTCATTCCTTTATCATGTAACATAAGATGCATTGACTTTGTATCATAGTATTTAAGTATTACTAATCTTACATAGATGTAAAGTTATAAGATATCAAGGGGAAGAGTTAACATCACTCAAATATTTTACCTTCTCTTCTGTGGAAGGGATTATTGGTGTGTTTTCAGTTGTATGCAGAACAGTTGTATCATGATAGGCAGAATTATGACCTTGGTAGTGTCTTAAATTGAAGATTAAGTATAGTTTAAAAAGATGTATATGAGTTGATTGATAAGAGGTGAAATCCTGGTGGTCATTTTATGTGTCAGCTTAACTGGACTAGGGGATGCCCAGGTAGCAGGAAAAACAGAATAGCATTTGAATCGACTGGGTACAGAAGATCATCCTCACCAATGTGAGTGGGTACCATCCAATTTATTGAGAACCCAAATAGAACAAAACTTCAGAAGGATAAAATTTCTGTTTCCTTATAGAGCTGAGACATTCGTCTTCTCTCTTTTTTTTTTTTCCTTCTCACTCTGTCGCCCAGGCTGGAGTGTGGTGGCACGATCTCGGCTCACTGAAACCTCTGTCTTCTGAGTTCGTTCTTGTGCCTCAGACCCCCAAGTAGCTGGGACTACAGGCACACAAAACCATGCCCTGCTAATTTTTGTATTTTTAGTAGAGACAGGGTTTCGACATGTTGGCCAGGCTGGTCTCAAACTCCTGACCTCAAGTGATCCGCCTGCCTCAGCCCCCCAAAGAGCTTGGATTACAGGTATGAACCACTGCACCTGGCCCATTCATCTTCTGTTAACACGAGTGTTGCTGGTTCTTGGGCCTTTAGACTCAGATCAGGACTTATACCATCAGTACCTCCATTCTTGGGCCTTTGAACTCAGACTAAATTACATCATTGGCTTTCTTTGTTTGCTGGCTTGCAGACATAAGATTCTAGAACTTCTTGGCTTCCATAGTCCCATGAGCCAATTGACTCTCCCTCTCTCTCTCTCTCTCTCTCTCTCAACTCTAGAGAGAGGGTCTGTTTCTGTGGAGAATTCTTGCTAATGCAGCATTTTAAGAATTTAAACACGATCATGCTTCTTTAGCAGAAAGTCCTGAGAGTTTTTTTCCTTTGATAGCACAGATTCAAAGTAGTTCAGCTCCACTGCACAGCTGTGACCAGTGGGCTTTGTGAAATCTCTCTCTCTAGAGAAACTTCATGCAGTTTCATAAAATTACTTTTGTCTTCAGGATGGAGGTTTATTGGTTCTCTGCACAACTGGGAAATCATCCCTTTTGGACTATGTAGAGTCTTGATTAGCCCTTCAAAATTAGTTTTTTCTTCCTCTGTTGGAACTTTTAATCAGTACAGTTTGCCAGACATATCCAGAAAGTAGAATGCCACAAAGCTTTGCCGATACTCATTTCCCAAGGAACATATACTTTCTCACTTCATCTTATAAAGGAAATTGGTGGAGGAATGGAGGCAAACACGTATTCAGATTATGTTCCCAGTCCTTTATGAGGGGTTTCATATGGAATGTTTTTGATGTAGATAACTTTTTTGAAAGGCCACCTGAAGCCCAAAGAGATTGAATAACTTGCCCAAAGGTAACATTGTATGAAGTGGTGGGACTTGAATTTGAATCCAGCTCTGACTCCAAATGGTTGCTTTTTGCATTATAGCCGGTTGCTATCTACTCTCCTCCAATTAGACTTTAGCTAAAAACAGGGCTGAAATGATGCTAAATTTATGAGATTAATGTCAATGCAGTAGAACCACTCCTATGCTAATAGAGATATACCTGAGACTAGGTAATTTATACAGGAAAGAGGTTTAATTGACTCACAGTCCCACATGACTGGAGAAGCCTCACAATCATGGTGGAAGGTGAATGAGAAGCCACCTCTTACATGGTGGCAGGCAAGAGAGTGTGCAGGGGAACTCCCATTTATAAAACCATCAGATCTCATGAGATGTATTCATTACCACAAGAACAGTACGGGGAAAACTGCCCCCATGATTCAGTTATTTCCACCTGGTCCCCACTTGACACATGGGAATTATTACAATTCAAGGTGATTTTTGGGTGAGGATACAGCCAAACCATACCACCCAGTACAAGCCACTCAGCTCTAATTTTGCTTCTGTAATGGAGAAACTATTTTTTAAAATTCCTTGGGGTGTATTTTCCCCCCATATTAATGCATTTTTTAATTTTCACTCTGTGTCTCTGTATAGTCTTTTCTACCATTAAAGCAAATCAGTGACATTTATTGCCATAGTGAAAGGCAGAGAGATATATCTGAAGTCCATAGGGCAGGAGAGAGAAAGGTGATTCCTGGGAATATTACTTTTGGATAGAAAGGGGAAGTAGACGTTCTCCCTGGGTTATAGGGCAAAGACTGGATCCTTCAGCAACCTGGTGTCCAGCCCTCAAGAGTTATATACCAAGTTGAGAAGAATCGGAACCAGTGAGAAGAAACAGAGGCTCTTCTACAATGCTAAGAGACTCCATAAATCTCCATGTGCACTCACATCTATGGGGAAAGATAAGGAAGGCAGACACTTTAAAGGAAAAAACACTATAGATAGGAAGTTAAAACTTAGGTTGTGAGATATGAGATGCTATTTACCAGAAAAAATAAAACTACTTTATACCAGAAAATTCCAGGATTTCTTACCAGATGCTGTAAGTGAGGATAGGGCCTCCAGATTAGGATGAGACAAATTATAGAAAGAGGAAGAGTCTACATTTGTTGCACACCCTTCATTTGTAGTGTATTAATTTTAGATACTGCAGCGCTTTCATAACTCATTCTTTTGGGTGATGATGATGGCTCCTCTTAACATACAAAGAGATTTTCTGGGAGGCGTTGAATGTCAAGCCATGCTAAGTGTCAATACCATGACATGAATTAGGTTATTGTGGCTCATCTCATGTACCTAGGGAGACCTGTGAGGATACAGAAGAGACCGATATGATTGTGTCATGGTCTGTGGGGTAAGTCCATGAAGAGAGAAGGCAGAATGAGGAAAAACTCCATTTTGCAGAAACCTAAGTCAAGGGCCAAAAAGTGGACATCTGGGCCTTAGGTACTTGGGAAAGGCTGGAGAGAGGTCAGGGAAAGGTGTACCAGGAGGTGGGATTGGGGGAGGGACTTGCGAGCAAAATTCTCCTTAGCTAAGCTTGGTGTGGCAAAAGTGTGTGAATTCTGGCTCCAGACAAATCTGAGATTAGATTCTCCCTGGTTGCTGGTGCCCGATGCCTTTGGATAAACTCAACTGCATAAAGGGAGAGCATTACTTGAGGATGTTGTGAGAATTAAATGAGAAAATGTTTGTCAAATGCCCAATCCTATGCTTGTCACACAGTAGCTACTGTGCCCGTAACTGTAGATTTTAATGTCTGAAAGTGAGGGCTACACTAATTTTCTCTGGAGGTTTCCCTGAGCAGATGGCAAATAAGAAGTGTCAGAAAATGAATGATACACTCTGTGTCACGGGTGGCCCAGAAGCATGTGGTGGCACGTGTGGTTTATATCTCTTTATGAGTGTTCTGAGTCCCTCTGAACCCAAATGACAGCTGTGTGTAAGCAATTACTGCTGGCAGGCTCACTGGTCTAGAAAACCAAATCGCAACAACAATGCCCACCCACCCGCAACTAAAAAAAATTCCCCAAACCTCATTACCTTTTGTATTTGTTAGCTTTCTACCTTTCTGTAAGGATGATTTGATTTGTGGCTCCCCTAACGGATTTAACTATGGCTTTGCCAGTCGGTCCTATCTATTAAGTTAGAACAAAAATCTTTTCAAGTGTCAGCCAAGGGAATCCATTTGGAGTTCTGGTGGTCCTGGCAGCACTAATTGGGAGCAAGGAGGAATGTACACTTTCTTCCTGAGACTATGTGATTAGTCCATTGGAGCTGCAGTAACATAATACCTGAGACTGGGGGTAACTTATAAAGAACAGACATTTATTTCTCACAGGTCTGGAGGCTGGGAAGTTCCAAGGTGGTGCCTGCATTCAGTGCTGGTGAGGGTGGCTCTCTGCTTCCAAGATGGTACTTTGTTGCTGCGTATGGCAGAAGGGCAAAAAGGGCCTAAGTTAGTTTCCCCCATTGCTATTACAAGGTACTAATCCATTCATGAGGGCAGAACCCTCATGACCCAGTCACTTACCCGTAGGTCCGTCTCTTAACACTACAACAATGAGGACTGTTTTACCAGAAATTTTGAGAGATAGACAAATTCAAACCATAGCATTCTGCCCCAGGATCCCCTAAATTTGTGTCCTTCTCACATGTGAAATACATTCATTTCATTCCAATAACCCCCAAAGTCTTAACTTATTCCAGCATCAACTTAAAAATCTATGTCCAAAATATCATGTCAGTGTCATCCAAATCAGGTACAGATGAGACTTGTGGTACAATTTCTCTGATTCAAATTCCTTTGCCAGCTGTGAGCCTGTGAAATCAAGCAATTTAGGTGCTTTTAATCTACAGTAGTAGGACGGACATTGGATAGACATTCTCATCCTGACAAAAAAGAAATGGAAAAGCAGAAAGGGTAAGAGGTCCTAAGTAAGCCTACAACTCAACAAGACAAATGACATTAAATCTTGAGGGCTGAGAATAATCTTCTTTGACTCCATGTTCCTTGTTTCAGATACATGGGGGCAGAGGTTGGGTTCCCAAGACTCCAGGGGATCCTGCTCCTATGGTTTTTCCGGGCTTAGCTCATACTGCAGCTATTATGGGTTAGAGCCAAAGTGCCTGTGGCTCCCTCAGACTGTTATTGCATGCTGGTGGCCCTAAATGTCTCAGATCTCATAGGTCACTCTAACCTCATGCTTCTTCTGGGCATTGCTCTGGTGAGAAGTTTAAGTGGCAGCCTTGTTCTCCTAGAAGTCCTCTGCCTGTTCTCCAAAGCTCTCTGAGGCATCTTTTGAAATCTAGGTGGAGGTAGCCATGCTTCCACAGCGCATGAACTCTATGTGCCTACAGAGTTAGCATCACATGGATGCTACCATGTATTATAGCTTGTACCCTCGCTTGAGCAACAGCTAGGGCAGCCAAGAAATGCTGCACCAGAATGCAGGGAGCAGAGATTTAAGGTGGCCCTGGGCAGTGAGCCCACAGGTACCCTGGGTCCCTCTTTTGAAAGTGTTCTCTCCACAAGACCATGGCACTTTGGGCCTGTGAGAATGGGATATCCACAAAAATTTTCAGAAATGCCTTTGGGATCATTCTTTCATTGTCTGGCTAGCACCTGGCTTCCTTCTAGCCACACTGATTCCATACTAATCTTAGCCATACCCTGAATATTCACTCCCAAACACACTTTCTCATTCTTTACATGGCCAGACTGACAATATTCCAAATCTTTAAGTTCTGCTTCAATTTTGATAATAAATTCCATCTTTAATTAATTTTTCTCTTTTCAAATGTTGCCATAAGCAGGCAAGAGAAACCATGCAGTGCCTGAGTGGTTTGTTTAGATACCTTTTTCATCAAATATTCCAGTTCATTGTCCTTAGGTTCTGCCTTCCACAGAGTACCAGGACAGGGATACAATTCAGCCCAGTTATTTGCCACTTTATCACAAGAATGTCCTTTCCTCCAGTTTCCAATAAGATATTCCTCATTTTCATATAAAACCTCAATAGAATGGCCTTACTGTCCATATTTCTACCAATATTCTGATCATGACCACTTAGAAAATCTCTAAGATGATTTAGGCTCTTCCTACAGCTCTCTTCTTCTAAGCTGTCATTAGAATTGCCCTTCATGATCCATTCACAACAATCTAGGCTTTTTCTAGCATGCACCTTCAAACTCTTTCAGCCTCTATGCATTACCCACTTCCAAAGCTGCTCTACATTTCCAGATGTTTACTACGTAACACCCCACTTCTGATACCAGTATCATTGTCACACATTCAAATCACAGAACTGTGATTTACTCTGCTATCAAAACCCTGTGTTCTACCATTTATTTCCTGTTTAGAAGTGAAAGAAGTAGACCAGACTAGGAATGCAAAACTTCAAGTTTATGAGAAAGGGTGATTTGGATTTTCTTCCTGTGCATATGTAGACCAAATATCTCTGACTCTCTTTGCATTTACACGTGCTGTTGCTCTTGCCAGAACTTGATTTATGCAAAGTTTCAGCTGTTGTCCCATCCTGACTGCCCATCTCTTATGTCCACTGCATCTTCCCCCACCCCCACCCCTATTTATGTCTCAAAGCCATCACAGTATTGAATTTTTTTTTTAAGTTTGAAGAAGGAAATTGAAAAAGGACATTGCACAAAATATTTCGGTTTTGCTCTTTATTTAAAGGTGCTCTCCACATGGCAGTTGCAAAATTTCTTTATATTTTTACTGCTCCTCTTCCTTACCATAAACCTCCAACTCATTCACTTGAGACCATAAACTCCATGTTTTCCTCTCTCTTCTACATCAAATTCCCCAACTACTAGTGTATATACCTAGAAAAGAGCATCTCTAGCATGCCTTGGTTTATCTTATAAGTGCATTTTGAATTTTTTATTTATATTAATGTTTCTATGTGATAAATGCTAATCATATTAAAGAGAGGAAATAGGAAGCTATGTGAGAAATACAGACCAATATAAAATGCTGGAAAACACTACAATCTTTGTTAGAAAAGTGCTTGCAAAAATAAAAGCTGTTCTGAGTGGAAAATGCAGCTCTATAAAGGAATCATTCACTTCTCAGTGACGGGATCAGAGTTGAAGATTGCCAAATTTGGGGATGAATACACCCAGCGGAGAAGCCTGTCCTTCGGGCCAAAGCATGCACACATTTCAACTTCCAGGAGAATTGAGAGGCTAACAGGTCAATCAGTACACTTCTCCAGAGCATTGTCTTCTACCTATAAGGGCTGCTATGTTTGGAGTATGCAACTTCACCTGGAGATGCCTAAGAGATTATGCCCTGCACCACTGTGGGAAAGCCTGCAGCCAGTGACTGATTGATATGGTAAGGGGACAGGAATAGAAGTTTGGTACTATTGCCTCAAGTCAGGACAACTCTGTGGTGCCATTCATATGCCTGTCCATCCATGGAATCAGGCTGGGGTTACACTTTACATGAAACCACATCTTTACTTATCTTTTTTTCCCTGCCCAATCCTTTGTCTTTCATTTCTTTAGAGGCTCTTTTTGAGGGGATCCCACAATAAATCACAGCACAAGAGTCCCCATCTCAGACTTCTGGAAAACACAATCTAAGAAGCTTGCTGTGGTATCTGCAGAGTGATAGAGTGGTCAGCTGCACTGTGACTTATTGGCCAGTGGTCATATCCATGCATTTCTTCCCTTGTGGTTGTGGTTTTTACTACAAGATTGATGGTTATATGTGCTGTATTGCAAAAATGACCACCACTTTCTCTCCTTCCTTCATGAGATGGAGTCTACTTGTCTATTTATTGGGTTTGGACTGGCCAAGTGACTTGTTTTAACTAATGAGACGTTAGCAAACAAGGAATTTTGGAAAAGCATGTGCACATTGAGTTTGCCCTTTTGCTGTTTTTAGAACCCAGAGCTACTACGTGAGGCTAGCCTGCTGGATGAGAGGCATAAGCGCATTATCCCCATGGTCCAGAAGCAAAGATGTTCAACTAAACAGCACTATACCTTAGATACTTGAGGAAGACTAGCTGAGATCAGCAGAATCACACAGTCTAAAGTGCTAACCAATAGAATCATGAGCTAAATGAATATTATGCTAAACCACTAAATTTTGTTTGTTAGGTAGCAATACTGATTGATACAGCATAATAAATTGTGATAGATAATATTCTTTCATGCATTTTTGCAGATAGCGACTTTAGGCTCAAATTGCTGTCATGCAAATATATGGAGCATGATGTATGCATATAAAAATATAAGCATGCACACATATATATGCTGCAAAAATATCTTTACATCAATGTGCTTTCTTTCTATTTTGGAATTATCACTAACTTACATACTAGGTAAGCAATGTATATGGCAGAATGAAGGAAAAAATCTTACATTTATTGAGTGCTTTCTGACTGTTAGAAGTCCCCATCTCAGACTTTTGGGAAACACAATTTAAGACACTTGCTGTGGTACATGCAGAGTGGTGGAGTGGTCAGCTGGGCTGTGGCTTATTGGTCAGTGGTCACATCCATGTAATCCTTCCTTTGTGGTTGTGGTTTTTACTACTAGATTGATGGTTACATATGGTGTATTGCAAAAGTTACCAGCACGTTTCGAGACCGCCATCGCTTGTGATGATGAGTGACTTCTTGCAAGATCTGGATGTTTAAAAGTGTGAAGCGCCTTGTTCTCTGTCTCATTCCTGCTTTTGCCATGTGGCATGTCTGCTCCCCCTTATCCTTCTGCCATGATATGATTTGGTCTGAGTCCCCATCAAAATCTCATGTTGAACTGTAATTCCCAGTTTTGGAGGTGGGACCTGGTGGGACCTGGTGGGAGGTGATTGGATCATTGGAGCAATCTCTCATGGTTTAACACCATTTTCCTTGGTGCTGTCATCATGATAGTGATGAGATCTGATAGTTTAAAGGTATGTACCACCACCACCTCCACTTCCTTCTGCTCCAGTCATGTGAAGTGCTGGCTCTCCCTTTGCCTTCCACCATGACTGTAAGTTTCCTAAGGCCTTCCCAGAAGCCAAGCAGATGCTACCATGTTTTGTGGACAGCCTCAAGAACTGTGAGCCAATTAAGCTTCTTTTTCTTTATAAATTACCCAGTTTCAGGTATTTTTTACAGCAACGTGAGAATGGACTAATATACACCATGACTGTAAGTTTCCTGACGCCTCCCCAGAAGCTGCAGATGTCAGAATTATGCCTCCTGTATAGCCTGCAGAACGATAAGTCAATTAAAACTCTTTTCTTTATAAATTATTCTCTCTCAGGTATTTAGAGCAATGCAAGAATGGCTTAATACATGTGGTCAGTGAGTTATATCTATTTTTACAAGATAGGAAACTAATGCTCAGAGAGGGAATGTAATTTGCCCAAGGTGTAGTTAGCAGATGGATTTGAAGGTAAGTTTTCTTTACTTCAGAGACTTTATCATAAGGTACTTCCTGGGAATGTAGGCTTCTTGTCATACTATGTATCTTTTAAAATAGTATAATTGGACAAATCTATGCCTACTATTTATTACTTTTTAAATATTGGCCACGAAGTCTTATATGGAGTTTCAGATACATAAGAAATTTCCAAGCAATTATTATTTCCACATTTCAGTTTAGAATGGCATTTCCCAGTTTTTATACTAGAGGATGCACCTCTAAATTTTCAAACATGGCTTTCAGTCATCTGTCTTCTAAACTGTATGCTCCAGCATATACTATGTCCTCAATAAAATCTATTACATTTTATACAAATATTTCTTTGTGTCAGGCTGTTGTCCTAAGCTCTTGGGAGGCAAAGAAGAATAAAATAGTCTATTCTTTCAAGGAATTCACATTTTAGTGAAGACAAAAAATATACACATAATTTTTTAAAACCACACACAACTCATAAATGAAATACGGAAGTGTTAAATGGAATACTAAAACTAGTGTGGAGAGTGAAGAGGTCAAGGGATCAGAAAGTTTTCTCAGAGGAGGCAATCCTTTAACTTAGTCTCAAAGGAGTTCACCTGGCTGGACGGAGTGAGTGAGTACAGCAGACAAGGGTCAATAAATACTGTAATGTACAAACCCTCAAAGCCCAGTAGCCAACATAGTAAAAGTTTATTTGTTGTTCATGTTAGAGTTTGATGCAGAGGTTTCTGTTGAAAGGGTGGATGTGAGACTCTGTCCCTAAAGTCATTGAGAGATCAAGGCTGACAGATGGTCCACATCTTTGACACACACACACCTTCTGATGTCTCACTGACACCGAGTAGGTAGAGAAGACAGGATGTAGATGGCACATTTGCATCTTAACCACTTCCCTATGATCACTTCCTTGAAGGCTGCATTGGTGAGCCTAACCACATGGCCTGACCGTGAGGATGGGGACTTTGTTTTGTTAACTCCTGTGTTCCCCACAAAAGAAGCAGTGCACATATTAAAGGCACAACAGATGCTTGTCAAATGTATTTGTGATTGAATGTATCTTTGCACTATCAGTTCAGCATCCACCACACAGTGCCATTCTATAAATATTTATAGAAATAAAGTATAGCTTTCTATCTTTCCCTTTTACCTATGTTAAAAATTATTAAAATGTACTAAAAATCTAACATACTGGAATATATGAACTTCTCAGTTATGAACCTAAGAATTATACCAGGTTAGAAAAATTCTGAGAAATATTTGTTTGTATGGGCACCAAAGTGGAACTGTAGCTCTACCAGCAATAAAATCCTTCCTTTTCTCCCTCCCTCCCTCCTTCCTTCCCTCCCCGCCTGTCTCTCTCCCTTTCTCTTTCTCTTTCTTCCTCCTTTCCTTTATTCCATTTCTATAGACCTGAACATATTCCACAGTGCTTCTGTCCTGTATGTTTGGGAGGATGCAGAGATTTGCTGGACACAGCTTTTGCTTTAAAAAGGAGTCCAGACACATCACCAAGAACAAGAACACAAGGCAAACAGTGACAAACACCACATTAGAGCCATAGATAGAACCACCCACTTGCCTCTTCTACGTGGCTGAAGAGGGCTAGCTCTAAAACACCTCCCACATCAGCTGTACCTTTTCCCGTCTGGGGTCTCTGGTACACCTACAGTTCAGGTGCCACACTCCACTTCTAGTTCCAGTAAGAAGAAAGCGGCAGAGGAAATGACTGGGTGAAAGCCTTCTACTGGCAAAGCCGTGATTTTCACATCAACATCTTATTCCTCCCAAGGGACGTTAGTTGTCATAAATATGTGTCTGAAAGCGATCCTTCCCATGAACCATCTTCTTGGTTTCCAGACCCAAGGATTAGAATTGCACATATCAGAAGAACAATTTCACCCTCTTTAAGAAGCAAATTAACTATAATGCATATAGATAGCTGTTCCCACAGAGGCAGCTGAGTTTGGAGGGCATGACAGCAGCAGGGGTTAGTGATATTTTTATGTGATAGGAAAGCTGCCTTAAACAAACATTGCTTCCTAGTGAGATAGTCATCAGTCAAGCATCAAGTCAAAAAGGCCCAGGTTCTCAAGAACCTTGTGTTACATGGATCATGAAATCTTCAGTAGCTTGAAGAATATGATGTACTTGTAGTTCTGGCGATTTACTGTTACAAGTAGTACAGGGCCCATTTATGGTTCCCAAGAGTACCAAGGTTAATGTCAAGTTTATGCCATTAGAAGAAAATAAAAAAGACGGCCACATTTCCTTTTTATGAATAAAGGCAATTTCATCAGTAAGGCAATAAGGACAGAAAACTTCTTGCTGACATATTAGTTAAGTGGTTGTCTACATTTTTAATTTCAAAGAAACTCAGACAGAACATGGAATATCTTCAGTTTTGATCATTCAGATAGCTGTAGGGGAGTCAAGACTCCAACTCCATCCTCTTTGGGTTCTGGCTGGACCCCAAAGTTCAATTGATGTAGACAGATTAGCAGGAGAAAAGCATACAAATTTATTTAATACAAGTTTTATAAGGCACAGAAGCCCTCATAAGGAAATGAAGACCCAAAAAAACATCTAGAATCACTCACTTATATACTGAATTAGACAAAGAACACTGTTGCAAAATGTGATAAAGCACAGGGGCTTCAGCTAGGGTAGTTAATTGGGTAGAGATGTGACTAAGAAGATCAGGGTTAGTTTAACAAGATCTGCTTGTGGAGCCCTCTCTTGGCTTCAACTTTCTATTCTTGATGATAACAATGTTGCTTTTATAGGGAGTACATCTTTCACATGGGAATGCCGCCTCCTGCTTTTAAGAAACATAAAAATGGTCAGAGAGATCTTTTTGCACCTACTGTATTTTAAGTGCCCTGAACAGCAATAATCTTGATCCCAGAGCAGTGTATTTGGGGAGTGGCGTATTCTCAACTCCTTCACCTCCAAGAACTACACTGCAAGCGTTTCAAAGAGGATCTTCCTTTTTTTCATCTGATGACGTCACCATCTCTAGCCTCTTTCTACTCTTCCAACTGAGTTGTTTGACTTCTATTTTTATGATGTTGTTGTTTTCACTATGTGAGCCAAAGTATTGGTGTCACTTATGAAAAGCCATCTAAATGGCATTTATTTACTTTAAGGCTGATAGGGCATAAAAATAGTAATCTGGGTGAAAAGAAAAGTGTCTGTTTTCCTGCAAACTGTTGTATAATAGTGGTCAGTTGGGAGGCAATGGGTAAACTACAGTCATTCCTTCAAGAAAGCCAACCTGTCTTCCAGGAACCTACTTAGCAGAAGCACTAAGAGCTGCTTTTCAGGATTCCTTGACTCTGTGGCTCCTACGACTCTAAGATAATTCTTCCTGAACTTGTTTCTAGGTTGTAATCTAATCCAGGTTACTGTTGAGATGCTCCTGAAGGTTCCTTAATAAACAGTCTGAAGGTATTCCTTTTATTAGGATTAGAAAATAAATCTATGTTTTAGCTGCCAGGCTAAATAATGACAAACATTTAGAGTCATATTGTTCACTTATTAGAATGACAACTTTCCAGGTTATATGGTGATTCAGAGACCGGAATCTGAATTTCCATTCTGCCACTTACCAGCTATCTGACTTTGGACATCTTGGGAAACTGTTTTGGGTTTCATTCAGGTGCTGATTTTTAAAGTGAAAAAAAAGAATGCTTTCCTTTTTGACTTTAAAGTATTTTTTATGATAAGAAATAAGATAAAGAATGTAAAAATGACATTTAAGCTATAAAAAACTATCAACTATTATTAAAATAATCCAATAAATAGGCCACATGTATTATTGGTTATGTTTAATTCTGTGTGGTGATAAATCCTATCTTCTCTATATTTTTAAAATACCCAAGACTAGATAAAATGAACTACAATACCTTTTGGCCCTATTATTTTTAGCTCCAGAAGTGTGTTGATTTGGAAGCAAATCAGTTTGATGCTTATTAGATCTCAGCGACTGCTTGCTGTATTAAAGTAGCTTGGGATAAAACTTGAGTTAATAATACTCAAGATTACTCTTTCTCTCAAGAAACAGAAAATAATAATTTTCAGAGACTGAACATTTGGAGACAATGTCTTGCCTCTTTATTAAAAGCTTGGACCAAATTTTCATAGACTTTATGGTCAGAGAGCACAGATGCACAGACATTATGAGGGCAAATAAGCGTCTTTCACTGAAGAGAGCCTTTAGTGCCTCTCAATAAACTGCCTCAATAAATTAGTTTACTAACATTATAGATTCCTACATGAGATCAACAAACTGACTTTCTAAAAAATAAAAAGAATCAAATTTGGTCTACATGCCTCTAAATGATAAATTTTACTTTTAGTTACTGAAGTAACCAGTTTTGGGGTGTCAGACAACTTCAGTCAGAATATACATTTGGTAGATCAAAGATCAGGCTCTTGATAAAGTAGGATAAACAAAGACACAAGCTTTTTAAAAAGAGTTCATTATATCCCAAAGATACCTGATACCTGCATTCATATGTTTCTGACAGCACTATTTACAATAGCAAAGATATGGAATCAACTTAAGGGTCCATCAACCATCAATGGATGACTGGATAAAAAAATGTGAGGGGTGTGTGTGTGTGTGTGTGTGTGTGTGTGTGTGTGTCTACATACTGTGGAATATTACTCAGCCATAAAAAGAATGGACTTGTTTTTTTCAGTAACATGGAGGCAGCTGGAGGCCATTATCTTAACTGAAACAACTCAGAAATAGACAGTCAAATTCTGTATGTTCTCACTTGTGAGTGGGACCTAAATAATGTGTATACGTGAACACAGAGTGTGGAATAATAGACACTGGAGACTCACAAGAGTGGCAGGTGGGCAGGGGGGTGAGGGATGAGAAATTACTTACTGAATACGATGTGTTTTATTCAGATGATTGACACACTAAAAGCCCAGACTTCATCACTGTGCAATATATCCATATGTCGAAGCTGCATTTGTACCCCCAGAATTTATACAAACAATTTTAAAAAGCAAGTTTGTAATCCTAATGCAATTCTACACCTGCATATTTCCTTTGCTGTGAAAGTGAGTGTTGAGAGACTGTAACGATATGTATCTAACTAGAAGGATCTTTGGTGCATTTCAGGTTAGTGCTGAGATATACTTCAACACTTTGAGGAGTGTGAAAGTGAGAATCTCTGGTGACTTCTTTTCTTGTTTTGGAGCAAAGCTACTCTTAAGTTATTGCTGATGTATGAATGATAGTTGATGGTTAGTTTTCTATATAGCAGACCTATCTTGACTGATACCAGAAGAAAATATTCTCCAAACATTTTGGGGAACCAATTGAGGCATTGTTTTTTGTTTGTTTGTGGTTTTGTCACATTGCCAGGCTGATAATTTCCCAAACTTTTATGCCCTGTTTCCCTTTTAAAACTGCATGTCTTTAACATCATCCAAGTCACCTCTCGAATGCTTTGCTGCTTAGAAATTTCTTCTGCCAGATACCCTAAATCATCTCTCTGAAGTTCAAAGTTCCACAAATCTCTAAGACAGGGGCAAAATGCTGCCAGTCTCTTTGCTAAAACATAGCAAGTGTCGCCTTTGCTCCAGTTCTCAACAAGTTTCTCATCACCATCTGAGACTACCTCAGCCTGAATTTCATTGTCCATATCATTGTCAGCATTTTGGTCAAAGCCATTCAACAAGTCCCTAGGGAGTTCCAAACTTTCCCACATTTCCTCTCTTCTGAGCCCGCCAAACTGTTCCAACTTCTGCCTGTTACCCAGTTCCAAAGTCACTTCAATATTTTGGGGTAGCTTTTCAGCAACGCCCCACTCTACTGGTACCAATTTACTGTATTAATCCATTTTCATGCTGCTGATAAAGACATACCTGAGACTGGGCAATTTACAAAAGAAAGAGGTTTAATTGGACTCACAGTTCCACATGGCTAAGGCGGAAGGCAAGGAGGAGCAAGTCACATCTTATGTGGATGACAGCAGGCAAAGAGAGAGCTTGTGCAGAGAAACTCCCATTTTTAAAACCATCGTATCTTGCGACACCCATTTACTGTCACGAGAACACCATGAGAAAGACCTACTCTCATGATTCCATCATCTCCTACTGGGTTTCTCCCACAACACGTAGGAATTATGGCAGCTCCAAGATGAGATTTGGGTGAGGACACAGAGCCAAACCATATCAATCACCTAGAAAACAAATACAAGAATAGAGACAAAATAACCCATTGGTGAAAAAAGAATTCCTGAGAGGAATTGGGAAATAGTTTAGCTGAATGTAAAGAAAAGCACTGCAGTACATGAAATTTTATGGGCAGCCGTAAAACAGTACAACTACTTTGAGGAAAACAGCTTATTCATTTCTTAAAAACTTTGATGTTATCTTACCATATTGTTACAGGATATTTGGGGTGTCGCTTTTCTGGCCAGAAACCTATGGGGCCAGTGGTATCTTTGCCTGAGGTTCACTCTGGCCTGCTGGGCTTCTTCTGCCCACTCAGTCTGGCAGGTGCGCTCGCTCATGTCACTGGCCTGGATTCTACGCCTGCCAAGGGTGAGTCAGGTGTGGATCAGCGAGGGTTGTTTGTGAGGCAGCCTGGGGTCTAGCTACTGTGCAGTCAGACATGTCAGCCACTGCAGCAGGGAGGGGCAGCTCCAGGTGCCCGTAGGGGCGCTGGGTCTCTGCCAGGCTGCAGCTGGCCCAGGCACACCATGAGACGGCAGGGAATACCATGGCGCCTCGAAGTTCGGAGTCGCCAGGAACCACAGGGACTCAAAGAGGGAGTCACAGCCCTGGCTTGGGGAACTCCCAGGTCTGGGCTTCCCGAAGGACCACAGCTCTCTCTCTTCACCCGCAGGGTGGCAAGCAAGGAGCATGTCTCAGCCCTGCTTGTGTTACAGCTCTTTTAGCCTGGCCATTCAGCAGGTCCTGAATTTTTGTCCTGCAACCAGGAAGAATGAGGTATGCAGGCAAACAGAAGATGAGCGAGATGAAGAGGAGCTTTACTGAGCGACAGAACAGCTCAGAGGAGACCCACAGGATGTAGCTCCTTTCCGCAGCCAGGGTGTCCTAACGAATGTTCAGCTCCTAGCAGAGAGAGTAGCTTCTCTCTGCTGGGCAGGTCATCTTGAAGAGTGTTCAACTCTCAGCAGAGAGGGTAGCTCGTCTTTGCAGGCAGGTCATCCCAACAAATATTCACTTCTCAGCAGAGGGTAGCTCCTCTCTGTAGCTGGTCCACCAGTCTTCGGCAGCTCTCTGCTGGCTGAGCCAGCTTTTATGGGCCTCAGAGGGGTGGAAGTGTGTGCCGATTTGTCCATGGGTGGCCATGGGCAGGTCCAGAAAAGGCCCAAGTTTCCACTCTGGTGGGACTGGCAGCCCGGCCCCAGCCTTCAGGCTCTCCCTCCACTGGAGATCCGCCCCCTTCCACCCAGGAGCCTATCTGCCTCCTGCCTCTGGCCAAGGCTCCCAGGCTATCAAGGGACACCTGCAGGCCAGTGCCAAGACACGCTCAGCCCCCATCTGGGCTTCTCCCGATGCTTGTTGGTGCCCAAGGTCCAGAGGGGGCTAAGGTGGCAGGGGACTGGCATGTCAGCACTGCCCTGAGTGTGCACACACCCCGCCAGGCCGTGTCAGCGCTGGGGCTCAGCTTCAACCCTGCTCCAAGATCCAAGCAGGCACTGGGAGTGGGGAGAGGCTAGGCAACGGGAGCAGACACCCATGAGCCTGCAAGGGCACGGGGAGCCTTCCTGGGCCCCTAAGGCTCAGAGTGCAGAGACTCCTGGGTCCTACACCTGAAAGAGTGGGGCTCCCACCTGCTCCGTGGAGCATTCAGCAGCTCTGGCCAAGTCTCAGCGCAGCCTGGGGCAGGGGCTCCAAGGCCCTCGCTGCACCCAGGTGGCATCTGGGTCAGGGGGCATGTCGCCACAACTTCTTCCTGTGGCCCTGCCACTCAGGGGTGGTCCTGGGCTTCCCCTCACCCTGCTCGCAGCCCTGCCCAGTGGGGATGGCTCTGGAGTAGATTGAGGGCCCCAGGTCCAGGCTCGGCGATCACTCCGATGCCTGGCAGACCTAAGAACGCGCCCCGGGCAGCCCCGCGCAGAGCCTTCTCCCAGGAGCAGGAACCCGGCGCCATCGGCGGGGTGGGCTTGGTGGCCTTACCGCTGGCTGGGTCCCCGAAGCGGGTGCTTCTCCCGCTTCCTGCCCGGGGTCCCGAAGCCAGGCCCCAGCTCCGCGTCCGGGTCCTGGACCCCGCACTCCACATGCAAGTGCGGCACCGCCCAGGCCCCGCTCCCGGAGGAGGCCCCTGGAGGCCCGCCGCTCCGTGCCCGACTGCCCCGCTACCCTGCTGGCAGGGGACTCAGCCCGGCGCCGTCGCGGCGGCCCCCAGGGCGGCGGGCTCCGGAGACTGCCCGCTCCCTACACCCTCCCCACAGCGGCGGCGGGCGGCAACGGTGACACGTGGCCGGGGTCCGGAGGGGAGAAGGCTCCTGGCCTGGGGCGTGGTGGGGGCTCCCGCCGGGCGGGATCCACTCTGCCGCATAGGGGTGGAGGCGGTGCAGTCAGCTGCCTTGGGGACGCGGGGCACAGGGGTCCCTCTGCCGCCAGCGCTGCTCCTGCAGCCTTTCCTTATTTTTTTTTTTTAATTTTTATTTATTTATTTATTTATTTATTTTATTTATAAAGACGAGGTTTCACCGTGTTGGTCAGGCTGGGCTTGAACTCCCGACCTCAGGTGATCCGCCCGCCTTGGCCTCCAAAGTGCTTGGATTACAGGCGTGAGCCACCGCGCCCGGCCTCCTGCAGCCTTTCCTGCCGCCACCGCTTGTGCTTCCCCCCTGCAGCCGGCTGCTGCCATCAGAATGACCCGGTAATGCCACTTCTAGGTGTCTAGAAGAGAAATGAAAGTACTTTTTCACAAAAAGACAGTAAGGTTTCTAGCAGCATTACTCATAGTAGCCCAAAATTGGAAACAAATGTGCAGCAATGGTTAACTAGGTAAACAAATCTAGCATACTTTGACAATGAGAGATTTGGCAAGGACAGAACTACTGATACATGCCATAAAAATGATGAGCCTCAGATACATGCTAAATTAAGGAAGCCATATGCAAAATAGGAAATATGGTATGATTGTATACAATGTCCCCAAAAGGCAAATCTATAGAGACAGACAGTAGATCAGTGGTGACCTGGGTATAAGGTCAAAAAGTGTATTAACTCAAAAGGAATACGGGGAACTTTTAGGTGTATTGATAGAAATGTTTTAAAATTAGATTTTTGTGATGGCTGTACAACTTTATAAATTCACTAGAAATCATTAAATTGTGCAGTGCAGTGGGTGAATTTTATGGTATGTAAATTCTACCTCAATAAAGCTGTAAAAAAGAAACCAGTAACGGGTAGCGGCTGAGGCAGAAGACATGAAACAAAATTGATATTGTTTCTACAATTGTTGAAGCTGGCTGGTTTACAACAGGGGCCCATTTCTACATTTATGTATGCCTGAATATTTTCATAATGAAAAAGTTTATTTGAATTTAATATTAAAACAAAATTGATAAAAGCCTTAGCCATGGTGGCTCACACCTGTAATCTCAGCACTTCGGTAAGTTAAGGCAGAGGAGTCGCTTGAGCCCAGGAGTTTCAAGACCAGCCTGGCAACCTAGTGAAAGCCCATCTCTATATTAAAAAAAAAAAAAAAAAAGCCAGGCATGATGGCACGCACCTGTGATCCCAGCTACTTAGGAGGCTGAGACAGAAGGATCAGTGGGCTCAGGTGTTAGAGGTGGCAGTGAGCTGTGATCACACCACTGCACTCCAGCCTAGGTGACAGAGTAACATCCTGTCTCAAAAACAAACAACAACAACAAAACACATAAGCCTGACTTTCCACACTTCTGCTGTCTAAAGTGTAACTATCTCTCTTTAAAGAGGCACAATATTAGTCCTCAGGGGTCTCATTAGATAAATCAACCAGGAATTAACAAACCCAATTCAATTTCACAAATTTTGATTGAGCATTATTGATATGCAGGGTTTTGTCTTGATGTTTTACACATTTTTATTTCTTCGTTTCTTCATTGGTTGGAGATGATATTTTTGTATTTTTTTTTTGAGAGAGTCTCGCTTTGTTGCCCAGGCTGGAGTGCAGTGGCGTGATCTCGGGTCACTGCAACCTTCGCCTCCCAGGTTCAAACGATTCTGCTGCCTCGGCTTCCTGGGTAGCTGGGACTACAGGTGCTCCCCACCACGCTAGGCTAATTCTCTGCGTTTTCAGTAGAGACGGGATTTCACCGTGTTAGCCAGGATGATCGTGATCTCCTGACCATGGGATCCGCCTGCCTCGGCCTCCCAAAGTGCTGGGATTACAGGTATGAGCTACTGGCGCCCAGCCGGTTGTTTTTAATTTGGTGATTTTTTGCTCTTTTTCTCTGAACTTTTATGATTGTCAATAGTATAAATTTAGAAACATTCTGTTCTCTCTCTCTAGATTATCTACCCTTCCCATATTTTGTCTGTAAATAATAGAAAATTTTACTTCCACAATTCAAAACATCTAATGACAAAGTAAAATACTTTGTGATCTGGGAAGATAATTGGGTTTTGGAAAAAGTAATGAGCCCCCTCAGGTGATGTCAGTAGAGGCAATAATTCAATGCTACACTCTGAGAGACAACAAGGTATCATTTTGCAAAGCTGAGTTACTCTATCTTAAGATAACCTGGGTGAATTCTGCTCATCAAAGGGCAATACACTCACTGAAGTAGCCAGTCATAATTCTAGCTTCACCTATTTGAAAATCTCAAATGGAATAGAACAAATGAGAAATAGTTTTAGAATGTTTTATATTACCTGCTTCCCATAAAAACAGAATCACCTATAAGAAGACATTGGGATTGAATGCATAGACTTCATAGAGATAATGTATTTGGGGAAACTGGTTTGAACCCAGGAAAGACTAAATTATTTCTCTCAACCGTCCGTATTGATTCCCTGGCCCCAAATAGTAGTAGCTTCTGGAATTTAGGTACAATGTCAGAAAAATCAACATAAATTAAACCTACTAACTCTCTATAACCAAACATAAAAGATAAAATTATGAAAGCTTCCAAAAGCATATAGAAGGCAGGGGAGAATATCTGAAACATTTATCAAAAAAAGCTCAGGTGTTCCTGAAATTCTCACCCCTCTTACAGTACCTGACAAGGAACAGGAGCTTAGAACTGAATGTTGAATTTATCAGCTTTAACAATGACTAATGTAAGATAAACTGTTAACCTATTAATGATGTTATGCCTCAGACTATAACAATATATGAGTATTGTGGTATGTTTAATTAAGGGCAAAGAAATTAAAGAGTGTTATGTATGTGCATGTATATGTGTGTGTGTGTGTGTATATATATATATATATATATATCTAGTGACTAAAAAAATACACCATCCCTAAGAGATATGAGAATTTATGTTACTAGAAAACTGGACTACATAGTCAGTTAGGAAAAACATTCAGGTTACCTCACAACCTACATGAAATGTCTTCTAAGACTCTCTTAGTCTCTTTGCTTTGTTTCACCAAATAACCATCTGATTATTTAATTTGTATGGAAAAACCCTCTAAATTAGAAGGTACCAGGCAACATGCACAATCACATTGGTCATTGAAAAGAGAGCACCCATTAAAAATTAAAATTGAAATTCTGCTTTGTAGATTATAGTCTCAATTTATCTAGCGTTAGTTGAGTGGCCTTGAGGAAATCAATTCTCTGTGAAGAAAATCAATTTTTTCTCTTGTGCAATTACAACATGAGATTCGGTCAGCATTCCCCCAACTGTCCCTCTCAGAACAAAACTCTTAGCAAAGTGCCCAATATATTAGAACAACTGGCCATCCACCTGTAGTAGTGTGACTGTTCTGTAACTATTTGCATGATATTGTAATGGTAGATACACGTTACTATGTAATTGACAGAACCCATAGAATGTACAACCCAAAGAGTGAACCCTAATGTAAACTATGAAATTTTAGTTAATGATAATGCATCAGCCTTGGCTCATCAATTGTAACAAATGTACCACACTCATGCAAAATGTCAATAATGGGGGAAGCTAGGGGTGGTGGAAGGTTAAGAAGATGTATGAGGCTGGACGAGGTGGCTCACGCCTGTAATCCCAGTACTTTGGGAGACCAAGGTGGACAGATCATTTGAGGTCAGGAGTTAAAGACCAGCCTGGCCAATGTAGTGAAACCCAGTCTCTAGTAAAAATGCAAAAGTTAGCCAGGCAGTAGTGGCACATGCCTGTAATCCCAGCAACTCAGGAGGCTAAGGCAGGAGAATCACATGAGCCTGGGAGGCAGAGGTTGCAGTGAGCAGGTACCATGCCACTGTACTCCAGTCAGGGGAGACAGAGTGAGACCCTGTCTCAAAACAAACAAACAAACTAACAAGAAAAACAGAAGAAGATATATGAGAACTTTGTTCTTTTTGTCCAAACTTTCTGTAAATCTAAAACTGCACATATGCACACTATTAATTTTTTAAAAGGTGCTCGATGTAAAAAGGATTTTATGGCCAAGTAATTTTTGGAGACACTTTATATAGTTTGTGACTCTCTTTGTGTTACATATAGAATATTAGGTATGAGAGACTGGAAATTCTACAGTAAAAAAGGTGTGCTTAATATTATGTATCCTAGCATTTCCTAAACTTATCTGGTCAAGGACATTTTTCCCCCAAGGGAAAATGATTAACATCCTGAGGAACTAGTGTTTCAGAAGCATTCTTAAGATTCTTTCCAAATCTGAAAGTCTGATTTTTCCTATATTATGAACTTCTTTAGTAGAAATCAGACATTTCCAAATGATTCTACAGAATCAAAATGAGAGTCAGACTGTGGGCCCCAGTGGCTCCAGAGGAGCATATTGGTGCCTTGTGAACTGTATTAGTCCGTTTTCATGCTGCTGATAAAGACATTCTCAAGACTAGTCAATTTACAAAAGAAAGAGGGTTAGTGGACTCACAATTCCACGTGGCTGGGGAGGCCCCACAATCATGGCAGAAGGTGAATGACACGTCTCACGTGGTGGCAAACGAGAGAAGAGAGGTTGCGTAGTGAAAACTCCTCTTTATAAAACCATCGTATCTCGTGAGACTTATTCACTAACACGAGAACAGCATGGGAAAGACATACACCCACGATTCAATTACCTTTCACCAGGTGCCTTTCATAACACGTGGGAATTGTGGAAGCTACACTCAGGATGAGATTTGGGCGGGGACACAGCCAAACCATATCATGAACCCTACCTTTTCAGCATGCCGATGCCTAGTTTTACCACCTCTGAGAGCACCAAGTTTATAATTTCGTAAATGCCTTTAAGAGAACTTAACAGGCCAGTTACTTACCAAAATACAAAAGATGTCATATTCATACCTAAGATAAAGAAATCTAGTAGCAGTCCACATTTCCCGCTGATTTTTTAAAACTTTTGAGATAATTTCTTAGTCAAAATCACTCCTAATGGGGAAGCTGAGAGGTCAAAGCCGGTGCTGCTGTTTGCATGAGAGGTAGGCAGCATGGTTGCACATCTTGAGAGCATTTGCTCCATAAACACTCATTTACCGACTTGCTGTTGATTTTTTATTGTGTCCATGTAAACAGTGAAGCATTGGCTTAAACTTACTTTAACAGATTTTTTCACTTTAATTTTTATTCTAGCTTCAGGTTATGAAGTAATACTCCCTCTGATCCCAGGAAGAGAAGTGATATTCTCCAGTCCTGCCTCTTCCCGCCACCCACCACCCAATTTGCTGAAAGCTTCCTTCAGAAACATCAGAAGTGTATCAGTCAAGGCTCTCACCTTCTAGCACTCTCCATTAGCATCTTGTCCGTGCCTGATTTCTGACTCCATCCACTATTATCACGGTAAGAGGTGCTCTTTTTGTTTATCCTCATTCTCAAGTATGCCCACTGGCCAGCCCTCCAGCGAAGAAAAACTAGAAAAGAATTGATAAGCTGGGCGCAGTGTCTCATGCCTGTAATCCCAGCACTTTGGGAGATGGAGGAGGATGGATCACGAGGTCAGGTGTTCGAGACCAGCCTGACCAACATGGTGAAACCCCGTCTCTACTAAAAATACAAAAATTCGTCAGGTGTGGTTGTGCATGCCTGTAATCCCAGCTACTCCAGAGGCTGAGGCAGGAGAATCACTTGAACCTGGGAGGTGGAGGAGGTTGCAGTGAGCCTGGGTATCAGAATGAGACTCCATCTCAAAAAAATATAAATATAAATAAATAAATATATAAATTTGACACCGGCCTCCTCACCTTTCCCCCAGTCTCCTGTACGATAGAGAGGTTTAGGGATCCGCTACGGAGCTTTGCAAATTGGAGTCTGATGAGGGCTGAGAGAAAGACGAAAGGAGAAACTCACAGTTATGTACATGTTGCACCAAAAGCTGTTCTTGTTCATTGAATACTTATAACATTGCCATTTCACAAAGGAGATCACTGAAGCTCATGAAATTGACTTAACCTTTAGGCAGAACTACAGTTTGAACATAACTGTAGTTGATTCCCAAGCCTGTTTCTTCCCTCCCTATCTCAGTGCCTCATTAGAACATTTAATTCTAATATATAGACATGTGGTCGAAAGTATAAAGAAGCAAATATAATTAAACTTGTGTTTCACATTATTTTTGTTACCACTTAATAAATGATAATACATATTGAACATATTCTTTCCTTTCCTCATTCATTTACTCAACAAATATCTATTGAGTAACTACTAACTAAATGTCAGGCGTTTTTCTAAGCACTTGGAATACGTCAATGAAAAACATGGTGGAAATCCCTACACCTGCAAAGCTCACATTCTACTGTGAGAGGAATAGAAAATAAGCAATAAACACAATAATAAAAAAGTAAATTGTATAGTATATTGAAAGATGATGAATGGACTGGAGAAAAGAAATAGAGCAGAGAAGAATGTGGGTTAGGAGGTGATTCTATTTCTAAGAACAGTGGTGATTGAGAAGATGTCATTTGAACAAAGACTTGGTGGAAGATTTCTAAGGACGTTGGTGTGACTGGAGGAGGGTGAGCCATGTGTGCTGGGGGAAGGAAGGGGAGTCACACAAAGACACCAGCCTGTGAAGGCCATTCAAAGGGCTTTTTCTTTTACTTTACTAAAATGGGAGGCAGTGAGTGTGCTGGAGCAAAGAGTGATGGACTTAAGTTAAAAGGACTGCATTGAGAATAGACTGAGATTGTCTGACGTCTAATTTATGGGTGCACATTCACTGTATCTCATTAGGTTAAGGTTAGAGAGAATTTAACAAGATCAACATCATGGCAAGAGTTCATTATGCTGAGATGGGCCACTGAGAAGAGCTGGCTGTAAGTTAAGCCTAGAATTAATGTAGTGATGGATGTAGGACCTATGGAAAAGAAACAGTAATTAGGAAAGAGAAGTGTGGCCTCTGATTGGGGAATCTCAATTTATAATGTCAGCCTGTCTTTCAAGTTTGATTACCTGGATGTACATCTATCTCTCTTTCTCCATCTTGTGGAAAGATTTCAGCTTGAGAAATGGAATTTTCTCCAATGATTTCATTTTTAGTTACACATAAAACTTTTAATTCGTATGTAAGTGACCAAAAAGAGTACCACTTTGGGCCCAATTCATATTTTCTAAGCAGATGCCATTAGTTACATGAAAGTCTTTCAATACCTGCTGATTGATTCTCTTGTATTCATTGTTTTCCTTTCTTTTCACTTATCTAGTTTCACTTAAAGAATCTGAGACAAGATGAATAGAATCACTTTCCAAATAAATCTGAGAATTTTCTCTCTTGTCCTCTTTTGATGGTACCGGTTCCCTTTCCTCCAACTTAGAATTCAGAGAGTGAAATAAGAGATGTTCTACTCTTGAATAGGCAGACGTATTGCTTTGATGCTAGTTTCCCTCTTATTTAAATGATGAATCTTGTTTAGATTTATTAAATATAAATTAAAAATACATTTAATGAGCACCCATTACATTTAAATCACCACACTGGGGACTGAAGTATGAACATGAGCCAGCCATGGTGACACGCATCTACAGTCCCAGCTACTTGTGAGGCTGAGGTAAGAGGATTGCTTGAGCTCAGGAGTTCAAGGCCAGCCTGGGCAACAGAGAAAAACACATTTCAAAAAAAAAAGAAAGAAAAAGAAAAAAGAAAAGATATAAATATTGGCAGGCATACCATCTGAGCTCAAAGAGCTGAAAAGCCAGTGGTAATCTCATGCGACTGGGAACTTTGTCAATGGACTCTTGTTAAAGGCATTTTCTAATTATTTAACCTATAGCATGGTCATGCAGAATGAACTGAATATGAATGGGGTATTGACTACCTCTCCTATTGCACTGGCATTAAGGAATAGGTGAAACAAGACTTTAGAAATATTTACATATCTAGATTCATTATTGTTTGGAGTCGCCTTTCACTCTTGGTGACCTTTTGTGCTCATCCTGCTCTTGTAAAACCACTACTGGGATTCCAACTTGCAGGACTAGCTTATGTATTTGAAATATTTATGAAGAAACCCAGTACATACGAATCTGTATTTAAGTAATAAGTGAATAACTGATCATTCATTTTTCCAAAAGATTAATAAATGAATACTTTGAAACAAGATCTTCTTAAGCATTTAAAAATAGGATTTAACCCTTTAAATATTCACAGTGGACACACTCTTCTTTAGGGATACAGGTATTAGAGAGAGGTATAGTTGTACCTGGGATATAGTATTAACTCCTATTAGCTCTGCAAAGTGAAAGATAACAGAGTTGGCATTGAAGATTCTATGAATATAAAATCTGTGTCACGGAGACTGAAGGCAGTGCCTTGTATCAGCTAGAGGAAGAGAAGGAGAAATTCATTGTCATTCCTCAAGGGCACACTGCAAAGAAAGAGAAGCTGTACTTTTCCACTTCCTCCAACAAAAGGGACAGCTTTTAGATGATACTGTATTTCCTTAATGTCTTTCCCATTTTCTGTGATTGTGTTCATTTTTTTGTGTGTGAAATAGACATACTTGTGATAAATGTTACTAATACATAATTTTATCTATTTGCATCTATTATCTCTTTGTGTATATACACAGCATAAAAAACTCTGTTCAAGATATGTATTTTACACAAAAATCTCCCCATTTCCAATTCTAACCCACTCTACAATCTAGCATTGTCACGCATAAATCACTTCAAAAGTGAAAGATTATTATGGGTCTCTTCCACTTTTCCGTATATCATATTTTAGGGCACTTCAAGGAATCAAATGGCAAAGCCGCTGTTGCTGTCCTGGAGACTGTAAGAAATAAACACACCACGCACACATGCGCATGCACACGCACACACACATGCACCCTTGCCTTCTTCAAGCTTATCATCAAGTGATGAAACGAAAACTAAATGTGCTCTAATCACTTGATGGAGCTAGATTCAGATAAAGCTGCTCTGTCTGCAAAAAACAGAAGGCACAGAGCACAGCAGGTGAGAGTAGGTGCCTGGATGCTTGGTATTTCTGAGTGGCAATACCCTCAAGCCAATTTCATCTCTCTGTCCAGAAGTAGACACTTCCCTTTCTTTTTTTTAATGTTTTTACCTCGTTTGGAAGGAAGCAGCCCTGCCTAGCTCCTCCTCTGAAAGACCCACTGGCAAGCCCGGGTGTCTGGGGGCCAGTGCCCCTCAGGTGTCTGTCTCTTCAGCACACTTGGCTCCAGGGCCCTTGAACCAGTGTGACTCAGCACAGAGTAAAGGTTTGTTTCCCTGCACACCTCCAGCCAAGCGTGGGCCCCTCAAGATATGAGAAGGCACGAAATGCTCACAATGCATTGACTTCATTTATCCAATATATGCCATACATCATCTTTTAATGTAAGGGAATTATAGGGGGAAAACAGTAACAAAATACTTAAACCAAGAGAGAGTGGCTCATTTTCAAAGGGAGTAGGTATCACAATTTTAGAGGACCTGGTCTCTCAGCCTCCTCCAAGGGTATTGCTGAATGGGCCCCCAAGGGGATGCAAATGAGAAACCCCATAGGGCTTACCTGTAAGAATCCCATCAACCACCTCAGTCAGTTGTCTCTTTCAGATCCCCAGGCACGACTTAGGTCCTGAAGCCATGATCTTACTGTGGTGATTTTGTGGTCTGAAGGAGTGTTTGGCAGTGATGATACAGTCTTGGCTCTGAGATGAAGCATATGGCTCGGGAGAGCCTGACTCACTATTTTCTGATAATGTTTACATGTTATGCTGTCAACGCAGATCTAAAATATCACGTGTTCTGTGGTGGAATCAGCACGTGACTGTGACTCAGTGCTGGAGCTGTGGCTCTATTCTGTGAATGGAAGGACACATCTGGAATCACTATGCCACAGCTATGCCATGGCTACAGGCACCCAGACATGCACTGTAGTTCTCTTTTTGGTCCTCTGTGGCACAGTTTTAACTCAATAATAGATTAAATGATTTAAATGATTAGATAATAAAAAGCACCAACTTCTGTGTCACTCAGATCTAGGTTCAAATCCCAGCTTCACAACTCAGCAAATGTGAGAGCCTCAGCAAAGTACCTAGGCTTTGAGCCTCAGTTTACTCATCAGTAAAATGGGGATAATAATATAGCCATATCTTATCATATCATATACCCGTTTATATCATATTCATATCCCATATCAACATTATAATGAATAAATTAGATCATGTGCCTAAGCTATTCTTCATGGAGGATGGCATGATTGGAATATGAGAAATGACAGCATTATCAGTGGCAAATCTGCATTCAAAGCACCTTTTCTGAGCTGGGCTATAGGTGACTGTATTCCAGCAGATTGACTTAGTAGCTGCAGCTGAATGCATTGCCCCTGAAGTAGAGCTTACTACCTGAAAGAGGATGCAGCAAATAAGATCCTAAAATGTGGAATTGGCTGAGTGGAAGAGGTGGGGCTTTGGATAGTGAGGTCTCAGGTAACTCAGGCTGCAAATCTGGTGACTTCTTATGTGGTGGCCGAACATTTGGTCAGATTGTCACCCGCTGTTCTTTGAGATACAGACCATGTGCCACGGCAGCTTTGCTATTAGGATAAGTAGTGGAAAAAATTCAGAATCCTGGCATATGGTTACAGATTTTTTTTTTCTGAAGGAGAGGTGTAAACTTAGATTCGAGTTAGCCAGTCTGCAAGTGGAAATGAGGGATAAACTCCTTACCTATGGCCTGCATTCTAAGTTCGCTGAGAATCCTATATTTTGGGTACTGCTGAGTTTTAAAAAGAAATCTATTCCTACTAAACTGAGCAGGCAAGGACAGTGACAGGAAGTCTGCAGTCTTCATAGATCAATAACTTAAGATGTTTCCATCCAGGCTCTTAGGAGTTCTTCAGACAAATGCACATTGGCATTACACTTGATATCTCTCCATCATTCCTTTGAATGACCTCGAAGCATTGGTCATTAAGCTATGGAACAGAGGACTGGGAAAAACCCAGAGATCAGTAGATGTGTTAGTTTGTTCCCATGCTGCTAATAAAGACATACCTGGGACTGGGTAATTTATAAAGAAAAGGAGATTTAATGGACTCACACTGTTCCACATGGCTGGGGAGGCCTCACAATCATGGCAGAAGGCAAGGGAGGAGCAAAGTCACATCTTACGTGGTGGCAGGAAAGAGTGTGAGCACGAGAACTCCCCTTTATAAAACCATCAGATCTCATGAGACTTACTCACTACCATGAGAACAACACGGGAAAACCTGCCCCCCGTGATTCAATTACCTCTCACCAGGTCCCTCCTACAACATGTGGGGATTATGGGAGCTACAATTTAAGGTGACATTTGGGTGGTGACACAGCCAAATCATATCAGAAGATAAAGGAAAGGAATCTTCTAGCTAAATACCACATGTAAGTGAAGTCTTGATCTGTGGTTACTCGCATATGGAATTAATTAAGAAATTATTCCAACATTGGAAATTCTGTAAACTTTTGAGGGAATTGTATTGCCAGAGTCTAATGAGAGCCTGTCGTTGTTAAACCTCTAAGGTTATTCCTTACCTCAAATTAAGATCAATAGGAGGTGGGCCAAAAATATCTGTGGCTTCAGAGGAAGTGATTTTCTGTAATACCCATTTCATATGTGGCCATGGATGAAAACAGACAAGGAAGAATCTCCCCAGAAGCAGGACGGGATGTCAGAATGGGTAACCAAGATGGCACCTCTGACAGAGCACAGGATTCCTGAGTTTTCCTGCCTGGCAATGTTTGGTGTTAACTCTGGCACTGTCTCTGCTATGTGTGACTTTCATTGTTTTCCTTTCTGAATAGGGGTTAGTATTGCTTCTAATTAAATATTAAATAACGGTTGAAAAACAGCAGGATAAGTGCATTATTACTAAGTGCAGCCAGGTAGCATTTGCTATTTGTCCTTCATCCTTCCTCTCTTCTTTCCCTTCTTCTTTTTTTTTTTTTTTTCTGTCTGAATTATGTATTTTAAATATCATTATTATCCTGGAGTTTTTTGTTTTTTTTTTTTTTTTCTGTTCTGAAATTAAAATACAATGCCTGGATGTAGAGTTGTCATCCTGGAGATCATTAAAACAGAAGCCACATGCTAAGGATAGAGGAGAAGCAAGCTAGAAGGAATCTGGTTCTAGATGACTTTCTTGAGCAGTTTCACCAGCTCTGAACTGACCCCCAACTTCTAGATTCCTTGTCATCTAAAATATTTTTAGTTCCCTGAAGTTGAGTTTTTGTGTAAATACTGTTCGTGATCAAATTTTAACAAACCGTGGCTTGGTTGCCAAGTAAAATCAGAGGTCATGGAAAAGAGAAGGTCAAATATTCTTAGTTTTGGGAAGCAGTAATTGAACTGCTGGAGATGGCAGTGTGGTAGCGCAGGAGGCAAATGTGAAGTTTAGGAGATAGAGGGTATGGTGCCTAGGAGGAGGCAGAAGAATGTGACTGTGTCTGGGGTCAAAATGGCAATTAAAGGCAGGAACGATGGTCAAAAAGGATAAGTAAGGTCAAGGATGGGGCAGTAGTGCTCTCTTAGCTAAAAGACGCTCAGGGTAGACTAGAACCTCTGTCCAGCAAGACACTTTGCTTTAGCTCAGCTGCATTCTACCAATCATCCCTTAGTGCAGGTTAGCAACCACAGATGGAAGAGTTAGAAGGACAACTCCCTCACCTTCCTGTTATCCTGTGTAGAAACCTGTTTAAGTTGATGTGCCACTGGTCATATCTTGGTTCTCCTGTTCTGTCTCTTTACTGGATAAGGATGAGAACAGTCATTCATAGTGATAAACCATCTGGGTTTAGGCTTGGGTTCCTGCCGTCCAGAGGAGCTGTCTGGTTATGCATTTGTTTCTCACTTCTGGTAAAGTAGAGGAAAGTTAGGCTTAGGGATTCAGGGAAGCCACCATCCAGGCCTCTAAAATCATCCACAGTTAAACATGTTTGGCTCTTCTCAGCCAGGGAAGCCGTTTATTTGTCTTTTATACATTTTTGTATTTGCTAATTGTATTTCTGATGACCAGATGTACTATTAGGAATAGAGTCTCTTTTTGTTTGATGAAGCTATAGCAAAATTCCAGTCAAGAAAAGCAATAGCATCTTAGTTACCTATATAAATATCTGAATCATTTTGTTGGGCTCTCTAATGTTTCCTGATTTTTGTTCTTGCATTTTAAGAAATTGCAAAGAAAGGAGCCCTCTTAGACATAGCAGTCATCCAAGCCCCAAGTGGACCTAAATTTGGAATGCCTGAAATTGAAATCTCCGATAATGGATTTGCTCAAATCAAGCAGAATAAAGTCCTTCCTCCTGGCATGAATAAAAATGATCGCAACCTTTACTTGAAGTGGCATGCACTGGATTTTGTAATTTTCCATCCCCCTTTAATCTACTGAGAAAGAAAACACAAAATGATGTAAGAAAATGGAAAAATCCGCCCATTTATGTTACATCACCCTTTTGCTCCTGTAATAGCTAGAGTTCTCTAGAGAAACAGAAGCAATAGGATGTAGACATATAAGGAGATATAGACATATAGGGAGATGAATGTAGACATAGAAATGTCATACGTATGTCATAAATATATAAACATATATGAATATTTTAAAATTTAATGGAAATATTAATTACATTAAAATATTTTGAATTATAGACACACACACACACACACACACACACACACATAGAGAGAGAGAGAGAGATTGAGATTTATTGTAGAAAATTGGCTCACACAATTAAACTGGAGGGAGCCTATGACATAGTTCTGTCTGAAACCCAACAGTTTCCAAACCTGGGAAGAGCCAATGTTTTAGTTCAAGTCTAAAAGCAGGAGAAAACCAATGTCCCAGCTTGAAGGCAGTTAGTCAGAAGGAGTTTCCTCATACTCAACTTTCTCATTCTATTCAAACCCTCAACAGACTGGATGAGGCCCATTCACATAAGGGAGGGCTATCTGCTTTACTCCGTCTACTGTAAATGTTCACAGGCTACACCCAAATATCTGGCCACCCCATAGCCCAGTCAAGTTGATACATGAAATTAACCATCACACCTAACCGAGATTAAAAGGTGGATGCTTATAGCCTAGAACTAGCTCAGAGATCAGTGTTTTAAAAAATTTTTTTAAATTACTTGCTGCCAAGCCAATGGATCAGAGACTACCAGGAGCACATCTGAGGTGAAAAAAAATAGTTCTATTTATATTGTTTCAGAAAAGAGTGGTCTTGCTTTGAGGAAACCCCAGGAGCATTTTGGAAGGAAGTTGTTAAAAGGGGTCTTCTTTTAGGGTTTGGGCTTATGTTAGATGATTTTGAGGAGGGATTAGGACATGGAGATAAGTATTAGATTTCAGGTTGCTAAGAAGGTAGGCAGTGAATCAGACCACCTCCCTCCTACAGCAAGTCTGGGGTCATGCATGTACTGATTCTTAATTTTTCTACTCACTTTATCTAGTATTTTTTGCTAATCACCCCAAACTTCTGTCTTTACAAAATGTTTTTGGGACAAACCCGCTATACTTTCCAAAATACATCATATCTTCCTTTACTCATACTAAGAAGGTAGGTCAATGCAGAGATTGGGTATCTTAATGAGTTTTATCTAAGAGGTAAGAGTATTAAAGTGAGTTTAGAGGTATAATTGTTACAGAAGCAGTGTCCACTCACACTGGTGATGTGAGTCAGAAGAGGGGGATATTAAGTCATTTTCGTGTCACAGAGTGGCCTTATCTGTGTCTTTCTCTAAACATGGCTGTGGAGTGACCTTATCTATGGGTTGTTTGGAGCATTATTTGTAATCTTTTGGGAACATTGTTGTCTGGTTGTCAGTAGGGCCATTTTTTACTTTTGCATTACCAACATTTAGAAATTGAGATAATTTTGCCTAAAGTATGGCCTTGTCTTCTCTTGAAAACATTTGAAATATTGGGCAATGTTGGGTTTTTATTTCCAGATGATTCTAATAGGCTGTCTCATTTCCAGCTTGCCCTAGTCTTTATCTAATTATTATTTTTTGATACCAGACATACTTTATTCTTTTATGATCTCTTCCTGGCATTTGTAGACATTTCAATCTCTGATGTAGGTGATGAGCTAATCAGAAATTTGGAATGGCTTGGGTCTTTCCAATTATTAAAAATGTTCACTTTTCATAATTTCTTCACAGTTATTGAAATGAAAGTATTTGCCATCATTTAACTAAATCATTATACATTAAGTTTTGGTCTATCTTACTTTGAGAAAGTAAAAAGAAAACCTCAAAACATCTTATATCATATTTCAGTTGATGGATCAGTCTGTAAGTAGCTCAGCTGATTTACGTTAAATTTAAAGTACAGTAAACTAGAATACTCCATGTCGCTTTCTAGCTAAACTTTATAGAATTTCTGTAACTTATCCAGTTGCGGGGTCAGGTGTATGGAACAGAGCTGAGGCAACTATTATATTCTGTTCTTTGCAAAATGATTACTTCAGGGATAAACATCTTAGCCAATTTGGACCAATGGTATTCAGACCAAGAACTTTCATTCACTCTCTTCATAAAAGAGAAGTTCTTCTTTCCACCAGCTCACATCCTGTGGAGGTGGATAAGACTACCTCCATCCCACAGCAATTCTGGGATCACATATGTACTGATTCTTAATTTTTCTACTCACTTTATCTAGTATTTCTTGTTAATTACCTCAAACTTTTATCTTTACAAAATGTTCTCCTGACAAACCCTCTATACTCTACAAGATACATCTTTTCTACCTTTATTTGTATTAATGGAATGCCTTTCTCTTTAGGAAGGCAACTGAGGGGTTTCTCACAAAGCTTTAAGAAGCACCCCGCTCTTATCAGCAACACTGACAAATTAAGTCTCAGTTTGTCTAGCTAATTCATTCATTTATGTGAACTCCTTTTAGTCCAGCCAGAGACTCATTCCAACCTTCTTCCCTGTCATGTGATCTTGATGGAATTATCTAACCTTTCAAATTCTCAATGTTTTCATCTGTCAAATGAAGTTTTATAGGACATGCTCTCTAAGATGACTTCTAGAATTCCAGGATCCTAATGTTCAACGGTCCCTTTTCCTTCATTTGTTTATGATAAAAATGAGACAAATCTAGTGATTCATATGACATTCAAGTGACTGCTTATGTTCTGTCAGTCAGGGGCTCATCAGGAGACAGAACAGAAAACTGGAATCTCTGGTAGCACACAGATATCAGTGGTTATGCACAAATACAGAGTCCCAACAACATAGTTAGAACTACGTCAGTTACCTGATTACAAATTTCAGGTGGATAAACCACTTGTGTATTTCTTATGAAACCTGTAAATTCCATATAAATATACATTTGATCCCCAAAACAGAGGCCATTTCTTAATGTCAACAGTATGTCACATGTCTCTTATGTCACAGGTAAAGTAATTTATGATTTATAGGAATAGGCTGTTGCTCTTATGAATCAGAGACTCAAGTTGTAATTCTATCTGGCCCTGTTCTAAATGTTTTATGTATATAATCTTACTTGACCCTGGAAACAACTCTAAATTTACAAATGAGTAAACTAAAGCTCAGATTCAATGATTTTCCCAAGAGCCTAGTGGTAGAGCTGGAATTCAAACCCTGGAATTCTGACTCCAGAAACTATTTGCTGAAGTTACTTCATAGAGATATGCCAAAATTGAGTCATAAAACTATTTATTTCTTTTCCTAAATAAGAGACAGAAAGAAATTGTTGGTATATGTCGTTGGAATATCAGAAATATATTTTCACACCCATTACATGTAAAATAAATTTTATCTTATAATTTTCTTTTTGAAAACAATTTACATCTTTCTAACATGTATATACTCAAGCCTTATGGTATATACATTACAAAGATAGTTTGATGTCTGGGTATCTCTTCTCTTTTTACAAGTTGCAAAATCTTTAAGTTTTTAAGTTCTCAGTTCAGTTCACCTATCTTATCACTTCTATGAATGTATTGACGAACTTGCTAAAAAATCAGCAATATCTGCAATAAATTAGACACTGTTGAATGGTAGGAATACAAAAGCAAACATAACACATCCTCTTCCATCAAAGAGCTCATCATTCAGTAGGGGATTCAGACAAATAAACAAATAATTACAATCTAATGGGATGAACACTATTATATTATAGCTGTATGTACATGTTGCTATAAGACCATAGCTATTAGATCTAACTCTGCCTGAAGTGGGATGTAGGCAGACAGAAAAGATATCACACAGTAAATATTTAGCGGGTACCTGCCATGTTCCAGATACTATGCAGAGGGCTGTAAGTACAGTAAAGATGAGAAAGCCCTGAGAGAGCTTGTCATCCATAAAAGATAAGGAGGGGTTAGATGTTGGTTAGTGACATTCCTAGCAATGGAATAACAGTGTGCGAAGATAGGAGACATGAATTTGTTCAGAAAACTCTAGTAACTTCAGGGCGCCTGGGAGAAGGGCAGAAGGTGAAAATAAAAAGATAGGAGGAGACTAAATTACAAAAATTCATGAGTGAATTACTGAATAAATGATGCACTAGAAAAGATAAAGATCATTTGAAGTATTTTATTTTGGGTTGAATATAATCAAATTTCTATTTTATGAAGATAATTCTAGCATCTGTGTGGAAATAGATTGCAGACCAATTAGAGACCATTATATATGTAAATTTTTGAGTTAAGAGTTTGGACTAAGGCATGAGCAATGGAGGGAAATTTGAAGAGATCTTCTAGAAGTAGAATTAATGAGACTTGGTGTCCAACCTATGGGAGAAGTCCACAAATGAAGGGTGCAGGTGATTCTTGGGGTTTCTAGGTAATTAGTGGTACTATTAATAAAGACAATGGAATTAAAGATTATGTGAATTAATTAAAGATTATGTGAAACCTACCTGGTAGGTTTGGTGAGGAGGAGAAAACAATTATGTTTTGTATATCTCAAATTTGAAGTACTTGCCAGATATTGTAATGCCAGAAAGTAGTGGGATGCATGGATCTGAAACTCAGGAAGCTAGAGCTGAGATATATAGATTTGTAACACATCAACAAGAAGACTGAAGAGAGGAGGAGACTGGAATTACCCAGGGAGCGTGTTTAGACATTTTACAGGGAGACTAGTATGGTGCCTGGGGTACACCAACATTTTGAATGTTGTTTGGCAAAGCAAACCAATGAGAGAGACAGGCAGGTAAAAAGAGTGTCATATTTTAAAGACAAGAGAAGGAAGTATTTTAGAAAGAAGAGCGTGGACAATAATGTCAACAGTTGCAGAGAAGTGAAGTAAAATAAAAACAAGAAGTAATTTTAGATTTGGCACCTTGATGATTGAAATAGTTTTCAGCATGGATAGGAAGTTACATTTTAAAAGCCAGGTGGATTGAGGAATGAGTAAAAGGGGAAGAAAGAGCGTATGGAGGACGACTTTTCCAGAAGCTTAGTGTCTTAGTCCATTTTGTGCTGCTGTAACGGAGTATGAGAGGCTGGGTAATTTATAATGAACAAAAATTTGTTGGCTTACACTTCTGGAGGCTGGGAAGTCCAAGATCAAGGCACTAGCAGGTCGACCAACTCTGACACCAAGATAGCGCCTCAAACGCTGCATCCTCCAGAGGAGACGAAAGCTTCATTTTCACGTGGCGGAAGATGAAAATGCAAAGAGAGAAAAGAGGGCTAAACTCACAGGGCTGAACTCACATTTTAAAAGGGTATTAAGACAGCAGGGTCCGTATGGCCTAATCACTTAAAGTTTCCACCTTATAATACTGCTACAATGGAAGCTAAATTTCTACATGAGCTTTGGAGGGGAAAAACATTCAAGCCATAGCACTTGGTTGTGAAAGAATAAGGACAGGCTAGCTAGATGGGCTTTCATGGCAGAAGGCTAACTTTTTTTGTTGTTTGCTTTGTTGATTTTGTTACAGGTGGGGAAGAAGTGAGCACATTTGTATACAGACAGGGTAAAGCCATGGAGAGCAAGTTCCTAAGAGAACTTGTATACAGACAGGGTAAAGCCATGGAGAGCAAGTTCCTTGTGAGAAGATTTATGGGGTAGGAACAAAACGGAGACAGGAGATAATAAAACTTAAAGAATAGCCAGAGGAAATAGCTTGCTGGTTCTCAAGCCTGGCTGTGCATTAGATGCATTTGGAAAACCTTCATGGAACAACAATGCTGAGACTCTGCTCTAGGCCAGTGAAATCAAACTTGTTGTGAATGAGGCCTAGGCATGAATATTCTCCAAGAGTTCTTCAGATGATTTCAGCGTATAGCTAGAACATCCTCAAACAAATAAGACATATTTAACTTTGTCACCAGTGTTGATGGGGGAGGAATATTTTCAAGGCTGGGTTATCAGGAAAGGAGCTTGAGATGACCCACTTCCAATTTTGGGTCTTTATTTTCATATTTCTTCCTGGCATCTGAAAAGTTGCTGAAGTAACATACTCTGGCCTTGAAATGAGTCCAGAGAGGTGCAACAGTGGTGACCCAAAGGTGGAAGTGTTAGTCCTCTAGGGTCCAGATTTCAATAAATTGAATTAATGTGCCCAGACAAGAAGGCTGAAGAGGCACTTAATTACAGCTATTGAGGAGTGAACAGATTTTGTCAGGGGAAGCAGAACATCTGTTCACCATATTCACTGAGGCCAGGACAGAGGGGAAATGAGTTATAATTCTGCAAGACGCTAATTAAATACTAAAACTCTCTGGCCGTGTATAGAGCTTTGAAGTGATGGGAAGTATATCTGAAGAGGATATTTTCTTTAGAAAATGCAGACAATATAGACATGGAAATGGATTAAGTGAATTCTAGAAATCTTTCTGATCCTCTGGAAAATTTTATATTGGCATTTTCTCACAAACTTCCTATCTTTGCTGTGAGAAAAATGACAGGCTTTAATTCTTTCACCACATCTCACACACACACACACACACACACACACACACACACACACACACAGAGAGAGAGAGAGAGAGAGAGAGAGAGAGAGAGAGGAAGCTAAAACCAAACCAAATGACCAATATTTAAGATTTATATCAGTTATGAATATATTTGCCTGTAGGGCAGCAAAACATGTGACTCCAGTTGGTATGGTTTGGATTTGTGTCCTCACCCAAATCTCATATCTAATTGTAATCCCCAGAGTTGGAGGAGGTGCCTGAGGGGGTGATGGATTTCTCTCTTGCTGTCATCATACTAGTGAGTGAGCCCTCATGAGATCTGCTTGTTTAAAAGTATGTAGCTCCTCCCACTTTGCTCTCTTCCTTCTGCTCCAGCCATGGAGGACGAACCTTTTTTCCCTTGGCCTTCCACCATGCCTTCCCAGCTAGGCTTCCTGTAACAGCCTGCAGATCCGTGAGCCAATTAAACCTCTTTTCTCTGTAAATTACCCAGTCTCAGGTAGTTCTTTATAGCAATGCAAGAGCAGACTAATACACCAGTGATTTTTCACACAACAAGATCATTGAAGGCAAGTAGCTGTCAGTGTTGGCTCAATGACTCAGCAATGACAAGACCGGAAACCTTTGTGGCTTATTTGGCATTTATCCTTCCTCCCCATGCTCATTCCCTTGGGTTGCAAGATGGCCATTCCACCTCTTGGTGTCAATCCACATTCAAAGCTAGGAGAGAAAAGGACAAGGGACTTTCTTCAGGCTGCAACTTTTCTTCTTTATGAGGAAAACAAAAGCTCTGTCAAAACCTCCCTCAGGCTTCTGCTAAGAGCTCCCTGGCGGAGACTTACGGTTTCTTATGCAACATTTATTTTCCCACAGTCTCCAACAAGAACCCAAGTTTATCTGGGGTGTCACTGTGCTCAGCATAACGACTACATTTTCCAGCTTTCTTTGTGTCCAGGGGTTGTCAATGACATGGCGTGGAACTTGTTGAATGTGGCTCTCAGGAAAGTTCCTGAGGAGCTGGCTGGAACATAGCCTTCTTGTCCATCAGTTGTCACTGCCAGCGCCAGCTTTCTGAGTCCTGCCTGTAATGTGGCATCATGGCTGGGGCCCCAGCAACTTTATTCTTTCTTTTTTGGAGACGGAATTTTGCACTTGTCGTCCAGGCTGGAATGCAATGGTGTGATCTCCACTCACTGCAACCTCTGCCTCCTGGGAATCAATCGATTCTCCTGCCTCAGCATCTCTGAGAACAAAACTGTCCTAAAAAGCTGCTTCCTGGAGATGGTCATTCATACACTGAGTTTTTAAGTCTTGTGGGTTTAGAAAATACAAAGCTAGAGAGGTTAGTGAATGAATGCTTCTGCTCTGCTCCTGGTGCCTCTCCCCCGGTGAAGGGAGCTCCGCAAGTGAGTCACATATGGCCTCTTGAATGTAGCTTGTCCAACCAAGGTGAGCTGTGATTATCAAGTGGCACCCACCACCACACCCAAATAATTTTTGTGTTTTTAGTAGAGATGGGGTTTCACCATGTTGGCCAGGCTGGTCTCAAACTCCTGACATGAGGTGATCTGCCTGCCTCGGCGTTCCAAAGCGTTGGGATCACAGGCATGAGCCACTGCTCCCGGCCCAGATTTTCTTACTCAGTCACAGGCATTGGGGGATCGCCAGAGTGGTCGCTTTCACTTTCTGGCAGAACATTGGGCAGAAGTGGCTTCTTAGGCAGCCCCATTCCAAAGAGAAATAGAAAAGCATGTGTCTAGATGACGCATTCCCAGTTTTTACCCCATGCTCACCACGCTTGGTTGCTGAGTGAGAGGCCATAGGTGACTCACTGCGGAGCTCCCTTCACAGGGAGAGAGCTCCCTTCACCAGGCGCAGAGCAGAAGCATGCGTTTACTAACATGTCTAGCTTTCTATTTTCTAAACCCACAAGACTTAAAAACTCAGTGTATGAATGACCGTCTCCAGGAAGAAAATCAGTGGCTTTTGCAGACAGTTTTGTTCTCAGTACTGTCCCTTTGTGTATCCTCCTAGGATCGTGGGTGGACAGTTTATTATTTAACTTCAAAGGAGTCTGAAATGAACCAGAACAAATCGTTAATCAAATTAACTCTAAACCCACATTCTAAGGCAGAAAATCCATTCCGTATTCCATATTCTATTCCCTGCTCTATTTGCTATCCCGAACCATGTCCAGCCATGTCCTCAAACAGACTTTCAAAGTTCTGCCGTGAGACTGCATGACAACATTATCACACTTTAATGACAAAATGTCAGCAAAGGGATGTCTCACATATGGATATAACTTCCCTTCCATTAGCACATTTGCAGGGCATAATTAAAGCTGATAGATTCATTTCCCTTGCCCTGATAAGTGAGAAACCAAGAAAATAAAAGCCAAAAGTCCCCTTTCCCCAACCATTTATTCTTCTCTGCCTCAGCTAGAGGAGCTTCAGGCAAGGTTGGGACAGCCTCAGCAGCTGTAAGCCGACTTGTCTCTTACTAAACTCAATCCTTTAAAGCCTCAGAAACTGTATTAGTTTTACATCAGCTTTTCAACGTACCTACTTATTAAAGAGGACAAAATGCTAATACTAATAGTGATATCTAGGCACCAATTCTGTTCTAGACATTTTTCTATGTATTACTATTTAACTATAACTACATTAACTCTTTATATAGTGTTATTCTCCTTTTCAATGAAAAAAACTTGGAGCCTGGAAATTAAGGAATTCGCCTAAGATGCTTCAGCTGGTTTAGGAACAAGCCAAGACCTGAGTGCAGGCAGCTCAGATGTCCACTCTTCTGCTGACGCCTCCAAATTTAGAAGCAAGAATCCCCAATTCGGAGAAGAGTTAATGCACACAAAGTCATTTTCTGAGAACTCCATTCTCAGTGTTGTCAAAAACCAGGGAAAACGCTCAACAGTTTCTAAAGAAAAGAAGGTCAGTGGAGGAAAGAGACAATTTCAATTGTCACCCTTTTCATACGCTCCAGTTGTTTAGAGCCCAAACTGGTAAATTTAAAGTGAGTTAGAAGAAATTACCCATCAAGTGGTTAATGTTGGTCCAGTGCATTTACCATGACAGAGGATGGGACAGGAACACCCCCGTGCATGCCATTTTTCTCTCAGGGAGAGTAGCACTTGAGGCATGGCTACGTTTATGCAAAGTTGAGCAATTTGCCACGGCGACCACCAAGTAACCAGGTCTTACTGGAAGTGCTTTTATTACTGTTTTGCATATTCTCTAGGTCTTCATTGTCATTTTGTTTTGGAAGCCCATGGGTTGGGGCATAATGCTGACCGGGGGTGGGCTCTGCTCAGTGGTGTGGCCTTGCTGGGGTGTCTCTGGTCACTCGTCACATGCTGCTGCCACTCTCCTCTACGTGGAGTTAAGTCTGTGACTCCCACTTCCTGAGCAACAGTTTTTCCTCATCCCCTCTCTTTCATCTCCGCTGGAGGATAAATGGCTCAGCAGCTGCCGTAGATGATTTCAAAGTTCTAGAGTATAATGAGGACCAAATTTTCTGCTGTGTTGCTTCAGTAACCCAGGCTCTAGGTAGCACTTCCTTCTGCTACGCCTTTTCTTGCAGAAGTGGGAGACAGCTCTGCTGTTTCTCTTTTCTTTTTACAACCAATTCACTGTTTCTGTAATGCTTTAACTTACTGCTCTAATCCATCACTTTCTTTCTCTAAAATCCACAGGTCCATCTTGGCATAGAAAGTACCTGAATGCCCCTAAGGTGACTACACCTCCTTGAAATTCATTCAGCAACCTTTCAAGTATTTTAAAACTGTAGCCTTTGGACAAGCTATGTATATTCAAGGCTATCTATTTGCTGTTTGCTCCTTGGACCAGAAAACAGGATAGAATATGGGCAGCAGATTTAGCCCTTTCCACCGAGTTTGACATGAATAATCTAAAGGCAAGTTCTCCCTCGTGTCTTCAGCTGCCTTAAAATATAAAGGCAATAATTATTCCTTTTTGCCCACCAATGCCTTAACAGGCTGACTATGGAATGGTTCTCTTTATCCTAAAATGGAATCCTTACCTCAGCTACAACTGCTTAGAAAAATCATACCTCCTAGTTTAAGGTCAAGCTGTGGTGACCAACACCCCACAGTACACGGTATTTCTCCTGCGGCATTTGTGCTGTTTTCCAAAGCTCTAGTGCTTACAGCTCTGTCTCTATAGAAACAGCAGTTCACTGTGGACAAAGTTGCCATAAGCTGATGTGAACCACCAAGGTGAAAAATCCCATATGGCTGTGCCTAAAGCCTATAGCTACATACGTTGGTAAGGTCAGCTGAAAGCTAAATAAATATCGAGTTGTAAGCAAGAGCTGTGTGGCTCAAGGTAGCCTTTCTAGGTTGTCAAGGTCAAAGCTATGTGCTCGTTGAAGTCTAAATTCCTGCATCCTGGCCTAAAGTAGACTCACCATGTGGTATTTCAGTTTCATTCTCAGATTTCGGGCCCAGCATGATGGATGCTGAACACAGTATTTTCTCCCCTGTCCAACTGAGAATCAATTAAACCAATTGAGAGAGGATAAAAAGCATCTGTCGGAAACATAGACAAGTTTTGAGAAGCTAGTATTTATAATATGGCATAAATCTGTGGCCTTTTAATAATGAGTTAGACCAACTTACACCTTTACAAATCATGCTGGTCCACTGCAGTTCCCAACCCTAACTCAAAAGCAGCAGACCTCTGTCACCATGTGGCAGGGAGTGGCGGAAATTCCTGGTTCCTACAAACAGCCAGAACTCAAAGAAAAATGAAAGGGGGAGGGACTGGAGCACACACTTCCTTATATCCCAAACTCACCAATAAAATGAAGGGACTTTTGTTTTTTGGGAAGGAGTGAGTGTTACAGCAAGGAAATCTCTTCCCAGGGGAAGGAAATATTAGGCTCAGAAATTAGGTAACGTGTGCAGGATGGTGGCATTAAGTAGTATTTATGCTGGAATCTGAATCTGGATGGAACAACTCCAAAGCCACTGAACATCATCAACGCCTCTAAGAAATAGCTAAGCACCATCTCATTGTTCAGCTCTGATTCTCGCACATACCACTCTTACTACATCTGCTATGACTATTCCTGACATGACTGACCATCTACCAGGAAGAGACTGTGGCTTTGTTATATTGGCATCTGCAACTTCTGCCATAGTGCATGACACGTAGTAAGAATTCAACACAGGCTTGTTGAGCCCAATTAGACGGAACTATTATCTTCAGAAGAAACTCATGATTGTTCTTGCAATCATTACATAACAAATTATCCCTCAAAGTGGAAGCTTAAAACAACCATTCTATTTTCCTTATGATTTTGTGAGTCAATAATTCTGGAAGAGGTAGGTGAGGCTGTTCTTGCTTGAAGTTTCCTGTGTAATTGTGGTCAGATGTCAACTACAGTCATTTGAGGGCTTGACTGTGATGGCCATCCAAGAAGGCACTCTCATGTGGCTGGCAGCTGAAGTGCTGTAGATGGATGGAACTCAGCTAGGACTGTCAATAGAACTGCTGCCTCTTCAGCCTGGTGTTCTCTGCATAGTCAGACATCATCCATGATGGCTGGTCTTCCCCAGCCAGCATCTCAAGAGAACCAGGAGGAAACTGCAGGGCTTTTTCTGACTTGGCACTGAAAAATCACACAACCTCGGAAGTCATTTCCACTGTGTTCTATTGATACAAATTAGTCACTAAGATCAGCCCGGATTCAAGATGTGAAGAGATAGCCCCTACCTTTCAATGAGAGCAATGTCAACAAATTTGTGGACAAGGTCTGAAATGCCCCCATGACCTTTCCCATCAATTTTACTGCCTTCTCTCTCCCCTTGCCCCATTATAGGAAGTCCATAATTTATACCCTTTGTGTTCCATTCCTCTTTCACTGGTAAATTAACTACTTCTTAACTAATTCAGTGAACACTGACAAATGAATATATTGCTTCTCTAAAACAAAATATTAGAGAGGAGTTTCGGAACTGAAAGAACAGCCTGAATAGTTCTTAATTTTTGATAACAATGCTTTGTGAAGAATATGTTTTGGAAAAGACCAGCATTCTGACAGAACTGACATCACACAAGATGTAACTAACTACATGTAGAAAGGTCAAAACATGGGAATTATGTGTACACAGAATTATACAAAGTCAGGTCCTGGAATATCAAATGCAGCTGAACCATAGTCAGCTTTAACGGCGATAGAATTTATCAGTTATTTTAGTGCAGTCATGCAGACCTAGGAAGGTACTACTTATCTCAAACGGTGTGTGATATTCTCAAAAAACACATTTTGACTTGAAAAATATACGGTCTGTGATATTCTTCAGAAGAGAAAACTCTACGGAAGGGTTAGAGTAAAAAAAATGATATTTGAGATTGCTGTGATGGTTTATTTAGGTTGTTTGCTGATCAGGAGCAAAGGAGACTGACTGAGATCATATTCAGTGAAAGTAGCAAGATGCTATTTTGGAAAGTAGAAAAAGTAACATATTTCAATACAAAACAGCTGTCTATAAACTTTCTATTTTTGGCAATGTGTCAGATATCACATCTATATAAAATTTCCTGCTAGAAAACTAATAAAAGTATACAAAACATCTGTTTTGGGGATTTTTTTTTTTTTGAGACAGACTCTCTTTCTGCTGCCCAGGCTGGAGTGCAGTGGTGAGATCTCAGCTCACTACAACCTCCACCTCCCAGGTTCTAGCAATTCTTGCGCCTCAGCCTCTCAAGTAGCTGGGATTACAGGCATATCCCACCATGCTCTGCTAATTTTTGTATTTTTAGTAGAGACCAGGTTTCACCATCTGGGCCAGGCTGGTCTCGAACTCCTGGTCTCAAGTGATCTGCCTGTGGTGGCCACCCAAAGTGCGGGGATTACAGGTGTGAGCCACCATGCCCAGCCTTGTTTTGGGGAAACATCTTTCGTTGAAATATAATATATATGCAGAAAAGTTCACAAACTAAATCTATTGCTCTAAAACGTTTACAATTGGTATTTTGAATATAATATTGCAATTAAGAACATGATTCACATCCCTGAAGCCTCTCTCATGCCTCTTTCAAGCTACTATTCCCCCAAAAGTTTGGCACCATTCTGACTTCTGCAGCCAGAGGTCAATTTTACTTGCTTGGTCTCGAAATAAATTAAGTACAACGTTAATTTATTTATTTTCACTGCTGTATAATATTGCAATGAATGAACATGCTTCCCATTATTTTTTAATACTGTTGTTTATAGGTTTTTGGATTCTTTTGAAATTAGGACAATGGTTTTCAACTGGGGATGATTTTTTGGCCCCCAGGGGATATTGGGCAATGTCTAGAAACATTTTGGGTTGTAATGAGTTGGGGAGGCTGCTGGAACCTAGTGAACAGAGGCCAAGACAATGCTAATCATCCTATAAAGCACCAGGAAATCCTCCACAACAAAAAAATTATTCAATTCAATGTGTCAATAGTGCTGTGGTCAAGAAACCTAGTTTAGGACAATTACAGTAATCCTACCACAAACGCTATTATATGTGTTTTTTTGTGTGAATTATATATGTATTTCTCTTGGATGAATACTTAGAAATATAATTTCTGGGTAATAGAATAGGCGCAATTTAGAATAGTAACAGAATAGTTTCAATTTAGAATATGTAGTCAAACAGTTTTCTAAAAAGATTTTGCCAATTTACACTCCCCACCGCCGGTATAGGAGAGTTTCAGTTGCCCTACATCCAACCACCCCAATATATAACTTCTTCAGTCTTTAATTTTGGCATTCTGGTGGTTGTGTAGTCATATATCTTTGTGATTTGATTTTCATTTTCATGATGACAAACAACGATGAACACTTTTTTGTATGATTACTAGCCATTTAAATATCTCCTTTTGTGAAATGCCTATTCAAGTATTTAGCCCAATTTTCTGTACGGTTGTTTGATTTTCACTTATTAATTTGCAGAATTTCTTTATACATTTTCTATATGTGTCCAGACCAAGGCTTCTTTCTCCCCGTCACAATGTGTCCATAGATATGCAACTTGGAAGTGCAAGGAGCTACCACGTTTTAGGGTAAAAATTTGAGCACTGGGGGTTAGGAATTGATGGATTAATGGTTACCCTTTTTATCCCACCCTGAACAAACATCCTGAAAGCATGTTATGTGTTTACACAGCCAGCTCTATTGAATTGAGCAACCAGTCACCCATATCAGAGGCCAATTCAATAGTTTGTCCTTAAACTCCAAAATGAAAGCTCTTTCTAGACTTGCCTGATGAATGATTGTTCAGATTCAGAGTTTGTTATACCACAAAACTACAGGTGCTGTTTTTGAGCTGATCTTGATTGACCATTTAAGTAACAAAGTTCTTGTCTCTCTGAGAAGAGGTCTCAAGAAATCCAACTATGTCACAGCCTTTGAGGGAATATAATATTAATATTCGGAAGGAATGGATACTAGTGATTATCTTGCCTGTCTGCAATGTTGATGTCAGAAGCTCTCTTAGAACTGTCTGCCTCTGGAACTCAGCTTATCTCAGTATTTTGTACATGACGAGCCCAACTTGATTCACCTCTAATTCCCATGCATTAATAGATAACTTTAAGTATGTATTTGCTATTTTATAACACTGTGCTAAAACCATTATATATAGATCAGCAAATCCTCACACACAAAATAATAAGTCTATTATTAGCCCTATTTGACAGGTGAGAAAATTGCAGATAGCAGTTTAATAACTCACCCAGGATTACTCAGCTCAAGTGTGCTGAAACACATTTGTGGGTTTTTGGCTCAAAAAATCCTGTTTGATGAACTGCACACTTCCACTGCTTCACTTTGATCATAGCTCTCAATCCCAACCTGACATAATTTCAAGTGTATGGATATGGCCATGGCGTTGTTCCTTAAGCCTGCTTCTCAGTGTTTTCATATTGATGAGGAGGAGGAAGAAGAGAAAGAGGACAATGAACGAATCAGCTAGTTCGGCTTCCCTTATAAAATACAAAGTAGGGAAATCTCTGGGGGAAAAATGTCATCCAGCCTACCTTGAGAGGAACAGATGGCTCAAGCTTACAAGGAGCTAGGCAAACACAACTAGGAAACCTGAGCCCCTACTAAGCATACAGTGGGCTAATAAAACAAACATTTAGTAACCAGCGCTGAATGAGATAACAAGGAAAAGAACCACAGCTTTAATCACAGGGCTTTAAGTGAGCCAGGGAGAGCATAAAAGGGATCTCACCCATATAACACCCTGGTTGCCTTCCTATTTTCTCATCCTGAGAACGCTTAATCTCTGCTTTATTACTAGTGACTAACTTGACGGAGGCAGAGATTACAGTGAAAGTGCCATGGGCTTTGGGGCTGCAAATACCAGAGTTTAAAATCCGACTTTGCCACTTACCAGCTGCACGTCTTTGGGGACATTGCTTGATCTTTGAAGCTCAATTTTCTCATCAAGAAAGTGAGATTGATAGAAGAGCCTCCTTCAGGGATTTTGTCAATGTAGGTGTCTGGGACAGGTTTTCTGGCAAACATGATGATATGGGAATTTGCACGTTAAGAGCTTCATTGAGCTGTTCTCAATATTGACACCTGCAAGAGAAGGGGATAATTGAGGCTTGTTATGGAGTTACATCTGATGCTGTAAGAGCTCTGGAGATGAAATGACCCCTCAGGGGTATCCTGCCTATGGCCAGGCCTTTATACTTTTCCCCTGGCCCAGACTTTGGATGTGAGCTGCTTCCAGGGAGGCCATGTGATCTTGGGCTGGGTGGCTCTCCTTAGTTTAAGCAGATTCCCTGAGAGCTGATTCCCCAAGGGCTTGAGAAATGAGTGCTTTGGCTGTGAAGGGGCATCTAGGCAGTGCCCCATAGTGTTCACTGCAGCAGGTATACCTCCCACCCCATGATTCAGTAGATACCTCCTCACCTGACTTCTCCTTCCCAGAACCTCATTGCGCTTTTCCTTAAGATGTTGTGATTGGACTTCAAGCTGCCACTGTTGGGATCCACCCTCAGCTTCCTCTGTCTTCCCGGTCCTGGCCCCAGCTTCCTTCCCTGCTATCCTTTCAGGCAAGACACAGCCACTTAGTTCAGAGACTTTGAGAGTTTCCTGAGAGCTACCAGCTTTGAGTTCAGGTTCTAGAGTTATTTATCTTGGATGTCTTTGTCTTTGTTTATCTCTGCTTAGTCTAGATACTGAAGCTTAATATCCTAATGTGAATCTGGCTAAATCCAGCAGTATGAAAAACTGCCAATAGCCAGACAGCTCAGGTAGAAGCCTGCAAATGAAGCCCCACTGAAAGTATTGGTATGGAGGTCAGGGCTTTTGCCAGGATGGGGTAGAAGGAATGAGTGACCTGGGTGGGAATAATTATCTAGCTGCCATATGGTGCTTCCAACATTGCCTGGAGGATGATTGAATTTAATTTGTATGATATGCAAACCCTTCTAAAGCATCTGTGCTGGCTTTGATTGGTAGCAGCTAGTATGTATTGAGCCCTAGTCATGGGTCATATGCTGGGCTTAGTGGTCCATGTGGATTGTCTCACCTTGTTCTCACTGCCACCCGATGAGGTTCCCATGAGGAAGGCTGTGTTTTCTCCATTTTGTAACTGAGAAAACCGAAGCTTTGAAATGATTTATTTATTGAGGGTCAATGAGCTTTGAATCCAAACAGTCTGACTCTTAACATCTATGCATCAATTATGGTCTAAGGCATTGGGAGAGGCGCAGAATCCATTACCTGCTCCCTCAGACCTAGGAATGACCCCTTTGTGTTAAGGAGGAGCCATGGGGTTTGTAGTGGATTGAGTAATGTATGCCTAAATTTATGTTCACTTGAAACCTTAGAGTGTGATCTAATTTGAAATAGGGTATTTGCAGATTTGATTCAAGATGAAATCATCCAGGATTTAGGGTGAGCCCCAAATCCAGTGAGTGGTGTTCTTATAAGAAGAGGAAAGTGGACTGGGGGTAGTGGCTCACACCTGTAATCCCAG
>NW_016107390.1:6043658-6047731 GCF_001604975.1 Cebus imitator
AGAGGACACAGAGAAATAGACAGAAGGGAAGGGCATGTGAAGACAAAGACAGAGGCTGGATTGATGCAGCCACAAGCTAAGAAAGGCCTGGTACCACCAGAAGCTGCAAAAGGCAAAACAGAGTTCTTCCCTAAAGACCAGAAAACCTGTGGCCCTGTTTAACCATGGATTTCAGACTTCTGTGTTCCAGAGCTGTGCAAGAATAAGTTTCTGTGGTCTTAAACCACCTCATTTGCAGTCATTTGTTATGGCAGACTTAGGAAATTAACACGCAATGTAAGTAGAAATGGCTAAACTGGGAACCACTGGCTTTCTTGTTCTCCGGGCCAATTTCTTCTGTAATGTGAGGCTTTTGGTCTACATGACCTCTAGGATTCCTTCATCTTTGTCAGTATCTGATCCTAAATCACGCCATTCCCTAACACAGTCTTGGTGCCAGCCATTCTATTTGTCACATTTGTTAAGACCAGGCAGTTACCCAGCTCCTACATATGCCTTTTTAAATGGCTTTTTTTCCCACAAACATCTTCAATAAAATGCAGTCTAAAGTGACTTCAGTTTTGAGAGTACCCTTCATTTGTTTTTGCCATTTCTTCACCTCCTGAGCCAGACACTTATGGCACAAATGACAGCATCAGAGGTTGATGCGAGCATTTGGATTTGCCTGAATTCATCATTTTTTTTTTTCCAATGGCCCATGTCCGTAATGTCTAGGCTCCAGAGAGAACGTGTCTCTCAGAAGTGGAAGATCATATTAATCACCTGAAAAGACTGAAAAAATGCAGCACTTTTTTTTACAGCAGAAACAATGCCTGTGTGATTGGTTTCCTTTAAACTTTCACAAGAGAAGGCTGGGACTAACATCTTCTCATCATGGAAACAGCAAAATTAAAACAATATAAATCAGATTTTTATTTTATTTTATTTTTTGAGATGGAGTCTCACACTATTGCCCAGGCTAGAGTGCAATGGTACAATCTCGGCTCACTGCAACCTCCGCCTCCCGGATTCACTGGATTCTCCTGCCTCAGCCTCCCGAGTAGCTGGGATTACAGGCACACACCACCACACCTGGCTAATGTTTTGTATTTTTATTTTAGTAGAGACGGGGTTTCACTATGTTGGCCAGACTGATCTCTAACTCCTGACCTCATGATCCACCTGCCTCAACCTCCCAAAGTGCTGGGATTACAGGCGTGAGCCACCACGCCTGACGTAGATTTTTACCCCTAAAATGCTTTGCTACTCAGTCATCTCACAACTGGATCTAGTCATGGATTGTGTTCCCCCCTTTAGAGATCCTTTTAAGATGCCCATGGGTGAATCCTAAAGGCAGCAGGAAACTGAAGCAAGAAAGTTAATTAACTTGATCAAGATCACCCAGACAAAAGGGAGTTAGATCCAAACTTAATGCAGTCTGACTGCAAAGTGAGTGTTTTTAATTCCTACCCTACGTCCATGGTGGCTCCATTTGCAGAATGGAGTAGCTGGAAGTAAGAACAAACAAAATAAAATCAGTTAAGAGACTGTTGTAATTCTTACATTGTTAATTGCAAAACTATTCACACTGAATTAAGGCAGGAGAAGCCCTGTAGAGGGAGTGGGTGGCAATATTAGGAAGAGAGAAGTTAGATGTGGAAATTAATTTGATGTGGAAGATGCAGAAGGGAGAGGATTGCGATAGATGACATCTACATTGTGTCTTGGTGAATGAGTATATGATGGTGGTAGTCACTTAGATATGGAATACAGACGGAGGAGGGATATGTTCGGGTACAGATGGTGGATTCTGTTTTGGACATGCCGATTGTATCTCTCTTCTTGTGGAGGTGTTCAGTAGCCAGTTGTCTAAATGGTAAATGTATTAATCCCTCCTGTTTTTGCACATCTCCAGATTTGCTTGGCTACTCCCACCTTCCAACCACTTGGCTACTTGCTTAGTAGACCAGCCCCAACTGTTGCCACCTTGACTGTCAACAATACTTGCAGTCTCAGTAACTTCTAGAGAAGACCAGGCTCTGGCATTTTCCATTATCTGCAGCACAAAGAAAGTCACTCCAGGTCTGGCCTCCAATTCTGTCCTTAATGGATCCAGGGGCTCTGGCTTCTCCCATCACTTCTGGACTCGAGAGCCACCCTGGAAGCTTAGCTGTCCCAACAGTCTCCCATATTCTGGAACACAGTGAAGTAAACATTCCATGTGGTGAAATTTGACTGATAAAAGACAAAAGATGGAGGGAGCCAGTAGACCTATTTTCCTTTCTTCTTCACTATCGACTATTTCATGGCACAGTGATGCCAACATTCCGACTGGAGACATCCCATGTGAGAGAACAAAAGAGCCGCCCTTTCCTGGAGGCTGTAGCCAATTTGCATGTGTAAAACTTTGTGTTCCCTATTTTTCTTTTCTCTTCATTCTAGATTCCTGGATTGTGCCTCCTACCTCAATAAAGCCTTAGCTGACAGCTTTTGCCTTTGATTCTGTCTTCCAGGGAACTTAGGTTATGACAATTTGTACAAGGAATGGCTCCAGAAAGCAGATTCTCAAGTGGGGGTTTGACAGTGGTTTTCCTACCTGTCTACAGGTAATAAAAAGCTGGAGTAAGTGTGATGGAAACCCCTCTGGCATAGAGAATGTGATAAGTACTGAAGTTTTCACATTCCTTTAATTGGGCAAGGTGCAGGCGAAAGCCGAGGATATGAGAGATCCAGTGGGCACCACCCTAGATCAGTATAATAAGGTCAAGAATAATAGTAAGAGTTGTGGTATGGGGTATTTTTGACAGTACTGAAGATCTTGCAAAAATATAAAAAAAAACAGTAAGTCTAGAGTGCTTAGCTGCCAACTTAAGGAATAGTGTACAGTTAGAGGTTTCTGTGGCAGCTTTAAAGGAAAGTATTGTCATCTGCAGCCCGAGGGCATGCTCTGCTGAAATTTCAGATTTGCGATCTGATTGTAAGTGTGGCTGAGTTGCAAAGGAGGCTGAACGCACAGTTTTTACAGGTTTCCTACGTCAAAGTCAAGGCCCTGATGGGAAAATAGTAAACCTGAGACCTGGCATGGAGATACTGGGAAGAGCGGCCCAGATCTTATACCTACAAAAATCCCTCCAAGTCATTCTGGCAGGAAAAGTAAACTTCTTCCCCTTGCCAAAGAAGAATAGATTTTCCTTTCCTGGAAACTGTACAAAACCTGATATAAATGAGGTCACTTGCAATATGATGTTAGGTCCTAAGTTCCACTCTCTCGACATCTCATTGACTTCAGGCCAATAAACAGGGTCAGACCTTAGCACAGCCTGAGCAAGGAAGTACAACCTCTGCTTCAGAAAAATATGGCCAAAATATGCCAAAGGAATTGTAGAGCAAGGCTAACATATAACAATAGAAAGTGGGAGAATATGTATGAAAGGGAATATGCTGAGGGTATTAGACTTGCAGGGTGAGCATGCTGGAGCACGATAAATAGAGATAAGTTTATTGACATGGGAAGGACTCACCCATGGCTTGGGATTTAATATTTTGCTCTGGAAAGACACGTGTATAGGATACAAACCTGGTGAAGATTCACGAGCTTGGCATCTTAGTGAAGTTAAACTAGAACACCTGCCTGAAACTGGGTCTTCAATTTTGTTGGAACAACTTGAAGCCTGGACATGGCAATTGGCTAGAATTAATAGGATGGAGATGCCAGAATCTCCTTGGCCTAAGATTGAGGAAGGAGTCAGATGGCTCATGAATGTGGAGTGTTGGGATGGATCTGTACGTAAAACCCAAAACCTACCACTTCACAGTTTCCCAGGGAGAGTTAGTGGTGGCTCCTTTCACCAAGGCAATCAAGGAGGTGCTGGTGAAGGAGGGGAGGAACCAGGGTCTTCCCGAACCTTGGTGGTGCTTTCTTCTGCAGGCCAGGGTTGAGGGTGGAAGATGCTGCCATGGAACTGGCTTCCTTTCTATCAATGGATGTGACAGAATTCTGAAAAGTCAGAGGCCACGTGTAGCATTTAACTCTCAGAAGCAAAGTAAATATATGTATAAGTTATATATTGCTAAATGTATTTATTAATTCTAAT
>NW_016107390.1:6047981-6049730 GCF_001604975.1 Cebus imitator
GTAGAGACGGGGTTTCACCATGTTGACCAGGATGGTCTCGATCTCTTGACCTCGTGATCCACCTGCCTCGGCCTCCCAAAGTGCTGGGATTACAGGCTTGAGCCACCGCGCCCGGCCCTCATTTGTACATTTTATATATATATTACCACATTGTACATAATGAGAGGCATATCCCTTCCTTTCTCATCCTTACATATATTTTTCTTTTTGTTGCTATTGCTTTGACTTGGGCCTTTCTTACAAGGCCAATGTCTTCATCTCCTGATCTTAGAAGAAAATATTTTGATATTTCATAATTAACTATGATGCTTGTTGTAGATTTTTTGTAGATACATTTTTTCAGGTTAAAGGAAATTCCTTCTCTTCCTAGTTTGCTGAGTTTTTCCTTTTATTATTATTATTATTATCATTATAATTCATGGATATTGGATTTTAAATGATTTTTCTGAATTTATCAAAATTATCATTTAATCTTTCTTTTCTCTGTTAATGTGGTGAATTATCTTGATTGGTTTTTGAATTACAAAACACCTTTACATTCCTGTAATAAACCCAGTATTTTTGTGATATATTTTTGTTTTGTATCACTGGACTTTATTTTCCTATTTTGTTTAAGATTTAATATCTAGATTGGGTGTGATGGCTCACACCTGTAATCCCAGCACTTTGGGAGGCCATAGCAGGTGAATCACCAGAGATCAGGGGTTCAAAGTCAGCCTGGCCAACATGGTGAAACCTCGTCTCTAATAAATATACAAAAAAATTAGCCGGGCGTTGTGGCAGGTGCCTGTAATCCCAGCTACTCAGGAGGCTGAGGCAGGATAATTGCTTGAACCTGGGAGGTGGAGGTTGCAGTGAGCCGAGATTGCACCACTGCACTGCAGCCTGGGTGACAAAGTGAGACTCCATCTCAAGAAGAAAAAAAAAGATTTCATATCTATCCATTAGAAACACTGACCCTAACTTTCTTTTCTAATAATGTCTTTGTCAGATTTTGGTATTCAGTTAATGCCAAAAAAGTGGGAGTGGGGATGGTATTTTCCTTTTATTCTAGTCTCTGAAAGGTTTTCTGTGAGATTGGCATTATTATGGCGATCTATATTTATACCTTAATTATGGCATATCCATGTTTGATATGGTTTGGCTGTGTCCCCACACAAGTCTTATCTTGAATTCCCACGTGTTGTGGGAGGCACCTGGTGGGAAGTAGTTAAATATGAGGGCAGGTCTTTCCTATGTTGTTCTCACGATAGTGAATAAGTCTCTTAAGTTCTGTTGGTTTTGAAAAATGGGAGTCTCCCTGAATAAGCTCTCTCTTTTCCTGCTGCCATCCATGGAAGATGTGACTTTCTCCTCCTTGTCTTCTGCCATGATTGTGAGGATTTCCCCAGCCACATGGAGCTGTAAGTCCAGTTAAACTCTTTTTATTTGTAAATTGCCCAGTCTTAGGCATGTCTTTATCAGCAGCATGAAAATGGACTAATAGAATATTTAAGGATATTTGAAAAACCTCATCAATAAACCCATCTACATCTGTATATGTCTTCTAAGAAAAATCTTAATAATGGCTTCAATTTTAGTAATGGCTTTATAATTGTGGCTGTTATTTTTTTTCCCAAGGACTGTTTTCAATTCATTGTCAAATTTATTAGGTTTAAGTTGTTAATAATATACCATTATTTTATTGTCTATGAGATCTGTAGTAATGTTTCTTTGATATTGGTAATTTATGTTGTCTCCTTTTTTTTT